>NW_027480834.1:0-153837 GCF_051401765.1 Calliopsis andreniformis | reverse complement strand
CCTCAATCCTCAATCCTCAATCTTCAATCCTCAACACTCAATCTTCAATCCTCAATCCTCAATCCTCAATCCTCAATCCCCATTCTTCAATCCTCAATACCCAATCCTCAATCTTCAATCCTCAATCCTCAATCCTCAATCCCAACTCCTCAATCCTCATTCTTCAATCCTCAGTACCCAATCCTCAATTTCAATCCTCAATCCTCAATCCTCATTTCTCAATCCCCAATCCTCAACCCTCAGCCCTCATCCTCCATCCTCAGTACTCAATCCTCTATCCTCAATCTTCAATCCTCAATACCCAATCTACAATCCTCATTCCTCAATCCTCAATCCTCAATCCTCAATCTTCAATCCTCAATACTCAATCTGCAATCCTCAATCCTAAAACCTCAATCCTCAATCCTCATTCCTCAATCCTCAATACCCAATCCTCAATCCTCAATCCTCAATCCTCAATCCTCAATCCTCAATCTTCAACCCTGAATCCTCAATCCTCAATCCACAATCCTCAACCTTCTATACTCAATAATCAATCTCCAATCCTAGATCGTCAATCCTCAATACTCAATCCTCAATCTTCAACCCTGAATCCTCAATCCTCAATACTCAATCCTCAATCTTCAATCCTCAATACTCAATTCTAAATCCTCAGTCCTCAATCTTCAACCCTCAACACTCAATCTTCAATCCACAATCCTCAATCCTCAATCCACAATCCTCAATCTTCAATCCTCATCACTAATCTTCAATCTTCAATCCTCAATCCTCAATCGTCAATCCTCATTCTTCAGTCCTCAATACCCAATCCTCAATCTTCAATCCTCGATCCTCAATCCTCAATCCTAATTCCTCAATCCTCATTGTTCAATCCTCAATACCCAATCCTCAATTTCAATCCTCAATCCTCAATCCTCATTTCTCAATCCTCAATCCTCAACCCTCAGCCCTCATCCTCCATCCTCAATCCTCAATCCCCAATCCTCAATCTTCAATCCTCAATTCTCAGTCTTCAATCCTCGACCCTCAATCATCAATCCTCAATCCTCAATCCTCAGGCATCAATACTCAATCTTCAATGCTCAATCCTCAATCGTCAATCCTCAATCCTCATTCCCCAACCCTCAATCCTCATTCCTCACACCTCAATCCTCAACCCTCAGTCCTCATACTCAATTCTCAATTCTCAATCCTCAATCCTCAATCCTCAATCTTCAATCTTCAATAATCAATCTCCAATCCTCAATCCTCAATTCTCGATCCTCAATCCTCAGGCATCAATACTCAATCTTCAATACTCAACCCTCAATCCTCAATCCTCAATCCTCAATCCTCAAACCTCAATCCTCAATCCTCAATATTCAATCATCAATACTCAATCTTCAATCCTCAATCCTCAATCCTCAATCCTCAATCCTCAATCCTCAATCCTCAATCCTCAATCCTCAATCCTCAATCCTCAATCCTCAATCCTCAATCCTCAATCCTCAACCTTCAATACTCAATATTCAATCTCCAATCCTAGATCCTCAATCCTCGATCCTCAATCCTCATTCTTCAATCCTCAATACCCAATCCTCAGTCTTCAATCCTCAAACATCAATCCTCAATTCTCAATCCTCAATCCTCAATCTTCAATCCTCAACACTCAATCTTCAATCCTCAATCCTCAATCCTCAATCCTCAATCCTCATTCTTCAATCCTCAATACCCAATCCACAGTCTTCAATCCTCAATCCTCAATCCTCAATCCTAATTCCTCAATCCTCATTCTTCAATCCTCAATACCCAATCCTCAATTTCAATCCTCAATCCTCAATTCTCATCTCTCAATCCTCAATCCTCAACCCTTAGCCCTCATCCTCCATCCTCAGTACTCAATCCTCTATCCTCAATCTTCAATCCCCAATACTCAATCTTCAATCCTCATTCCTCAGTCCTCAATCCTCAATCCTCAATCTTCAATCCTCAATACTCAATCTGCAATCCTCAATCCTCAAACCTCAATCCTCAATCCTCATTCCTCAATCCTCAATACCCAATCCTCAATCCTCAATCCTCAATCCTCAATCCTCAATATTCAATCATCAATACTCAATCTTGAATCATCAATCTTCAATCCTCAATACTCAATCTTCAATCCTCAATCCTCAATCCTCAATCCTCAATCCTCAATCCTCAAACCTCAATACTCAGTCCTCAATATTCAATCATCAGTACTCAATCTTCAATCCTCAATCCTCAATCCTCAATCCTCAATCCTCAATCCTCAATCCTAAATCCTCAATCCTCAATCCACAATCCTCAACCTTGAATACTCAATAATCAATCTCCAATCCTACATCCTCAATCCTCAATCCTCAATCCTCATCTTCAATCCTCAATACCCAATCCTCAATCTTCAATCCTCAAACATCAATCCTCAATTCTCAATCCTCAATCCTCAGTCGTCCGTCGTCGAACCTCAATCCCCGACGCTTAGCCCTCATCCTCAATCCTCAGTCCTCAATCCTCAATCCTCAAACCTAAATTCTCTACCGTCAGTCCTCGTCCTCAATCCTCAAACCTCAATCCTCAATCCTCAATATTCAATCATCTATACTCAATCTTCAATCCACAATCCTCAATCCTCAATCCTCAATCCTCAATCCTCAATCCTCAGTATTCAATCATCAATACTCAATCTTCAACACTCAATCTTCAATCCTCAATACTCAATCTTCAATCCACCTATATTCAATCCTCAATCCTCAAACCTCAATCCTCAGGCATCAATACTCAATCTACAATATTCAATCCTCAATCCTTAATCCTCAATCCACAATCCTCAACCTTCAATACTCAATACTCAATCGTCAATCCTCAATCCTCAACCCTCAATCCGCAATCCTCAACCCTCAATCCGCAATATTCAATCCTCAATACTCAATCTTCAGTCAGCAATCCTCAATCCTCAATTCTCAGTCGTCAATCCTCAGTCATCAATCCTCAATCTTCAATACTCAATCGTCAATCCTTAGTCCTCAATCCTCAATCCTCAATCCTCGTTCCTCAAACCTCAATCCTCAACCCTCAGTCTTCATCCTCAATCCTCAAACCTCAATCCTCAATACTCAATATTCAATCATCAATACTCAATCTTCAATCCCCAATCCTCAAACCTCAATCCTCAATCCTCATTCTTCAATGCTCAATACCCAATCCTCAATCTTCAATCCTCAATACTCAATCTTCAATCCTCATTCCTCAATCCTCAATCCTCAATCCTCAATCTTTAATCCTCAATCCTCAATCTTCAATCCTCAATTCTCAGTCTTCAATCCTCGATCCTCAATCATCAATCCTCAATCCTCAATCCTCAATCCTCAATATTCAATCATCAATACTCAATCTTCAACCCTCAATCTTCAATCCTCAATTCTCAATCGTCAATCCTCAATCCTCAATCCTCAATCCTCAATCCTCAATCCTCAATCCTCAATCCTCAATCCTCAACCTTCAATACTCAATAATCAATCTCCAATCCTAGATCCTCAATCCTCGATCCTCAATCCTCATTCTTCAATCCTCAATACCCAATCCTCAGTCTTCAATCCTCAAACATCAATCCTCAATTCTCAATCCTCAATCCTCAATCCTCAATCCTCAATCCTCAATCCTCAGGCATCAATACTCAATCTACAATATTCAATCCTCAATCCTTAATCCTCAATCCACAATCCTCAATCTTCAATACTCATTCTTCAATCCTAAATACCCAATCCTCAATCTTCAATCCTCAATCCTCAATACTCAATTCTCAATCCTCAATCCTTAATCCTCGGACCTCAAACATCAATATTCAACACTCAGTCCTCGTCTTCAATCCACAACCCTCAATCCTCAGCCCTAATATTCAATCATCGATATTCAATCTTCAATCCTCAATCCTCAATCCTCAATCCTCAATCCTCAATCTTCAACCCTGGATACTCAATCCTCAATACTCAATCCTCAATCCTTAATCCTCAATCCACAATCCTCAATCTTCAATACTCATTCTTCAATCCTAAATACCCAATCCTCAATCTTCAATCCTCAATCCTCAATACTCAATTCTCAATCCTCAATCCTTAATCCTCGGACCTCAAACATCAATATTCAACACTCAGTCCTCGTCTTCAATCCACAACCCTCAATCCTCAGCCCTAATATTCAATCATCGATATTCAATCTTCAATCCTCAATCCTCAATCCTCAATCCTCAATCCTCAATCTTCAACCCTGGATACTCAATCCTCAATACTCAATCCTCATTTCTCAATCCTCAATACCCAATCATCAATCCTCAATCCTCAATCCTCAATCCTCAATATTCAATCATCAATACTCAATCTTCAATCCCCAATCATCAATCCTCAATCCTCAATTCTGAATCCTCAATCTTCAATCCTCAATCCTCAATCCTCAATACTCAATCCTCAATCTTCAATCCTGAATACCCACTCCTCAATCTTCAATCCTCAATCCTCAATCCTCAATCCTAATCCCTCAATCCTCATTCTTCAATCATCAATACCCAATCCGCAATTTCAATACTCAATCCAGAATCCTCAATTCTCAATCCTCAATCCTCAGTCCTCAGTCCTCAAACCGCAATCCTCAACCCTCAGCCCTCATCCTCCATCCTCAATCCTCAATCCTCAATCCTCAATCCTCAATCTTCAATCCTCAATTCTCAATCCTCAATCCGCAATCCTCAGGCATCAATACTCAATCTACAATATTCAATCCTCAATCCTTAATCCTCAATCCACAATCCTCAACATTCAATACTCAATACTCAATCTTCAACCCTCAATCCTCAATCCTCAATCCTCAATCCTCAATCCTCAATCCTCAAACCTCAATCCTCAATCCTCAATATTCAATCATCAATACTCAATCTTCAATCCTCAATCCTCAATCCTCAATCCTCAATCCTCAATCCTCAATCCTCAATCCTCAATCCTCAATCCTCAGGCATCAATACTCAATCTACAATATTCAATCCTCAGTCCTTAATCCTCAATCCACAATCCTCAAACTTCAATACTCAATACTCAATCTTCAATCCTCAATCCTCAATCCTCAATCCTCAATCCTCAATCCTCAATCCTCAATATTCAATCCTCTATACTCAATGTTCAATCATCAATCCTCAATCCTCAATTCTCAGTCGTCAATCATCAGTCATCAATCCTTAATCGTCAATACTCAATCGTCAATCCTTAGTCCTCAATCCTCAATCCTCAATCCTCGTTCCTCAAACCTCAATCCTCAACCCTCAGTCTCCATCCTCAATCCTCAAACCTCAGTCCTCAATCCTCAATATTCAATCATCAATACTCAATCTTCAATCCTCAATCCTCAAACCTCAATCCTCAATCCTCATTCTTCAATTCTAAATACCCAATCCTGAATCTTCAATCCTCAATCCTCAATCCTCAAGTCTCAATCCTCAATCCTTAATCCCCAGACCTCAAACATCAATATTCAACCCTGAGTCCTCGTCCACAATCCACAACCCTCAATCCTCAGTCCTCAATATTCAATCATCAATATTCAATCTTCAATCCTCAATCCTCAATCCTCAATCCTCAATCCTCAATCTTCAGTCTTCAACCCTGAATCCTCAATCCTCAGTACTCAATCCTCAATCTTCAATCCTCAATACTCAATCTTCAATCCTCAATCATCAATCCTCAATCCTCAATCCTCAATCCTCAATCTTCAATCCTCAACACTCAATCTTCAATACTCAATCCTCAATCCTCAATCCTCAATCCTCATTCTTCAACCCTCAATACCCAATCCACAGTCTTCAATCCTCAATCCTCAATCCTCAATCCTAATTCCTCAATCCTCATTCTTCAATCCTCAATACCCAATCCTCAATTTCAATCCTCAATCCTCAATCCTCAACCCTCATTTCTCAATCCTCAATCCTCAACCCTTAGCCCTCATCCTCCATCCTCAGTACTCAATCCTCTATCCTCAATCTTCAATCCCCAATACTCAATCTTCAATCCTCATTCCTCAATCCTCAATCCTCAATCCTCAATCTTGAATCCTCAATACTCAATCTGCAATCCTCAATCCTCAAACCTCAATCCTCAATCCTCATTCCTCAACCCTCAATACCCAATCCTCAATCCTCAATCCTCAATCCTCAATCCTCAATATTCAATCATCAATACTCAATCTTCAATCATCAATCTTCAATCCTCAATACACAATCTTCAATCTTCAATCCTCAATCCTCAATCCTCAATCCTCAATCCTCAGGCATCAATACTCAGTCTACAATATTCAATCCTCAATCCTTAATCCGCAATCCACAATCCTCAACCATCAATACTAAATACTCAATCTTCAATCCTCAATCCTCAATCCTCAATCCTCAATCCTCAATCCTCAATCCTCAATATTCAATCCTCAATACTCAACCTTCAATCATCAATCCTCAATCCTCAATTCTCAGTCGTCAATCCTCAGTCATCAATCCTCAATCTTCAATACTCAATCGTCAATCCTTAGTCCTCAATCCTCAATCCTTAATCCTCGTTCCTCAAACTTCAATCCTCAACCCTCAGTCTTCATCCTCAATCCTCAAACTTCAATCCTCAATCCTCAATATTCAATCATCAATACTCAATCTTCAATCCTCAATCCTCAAACCTCAATCCTCAGTCCTCATTCTTCAATCCTAAATACCCAATCCTCAATCTTCAATCCTCAATGCTCAATCCTGAATCCTCAATCCTCAATCTTCAACCCTGAATCCTCAATCCTCAATACTCAATCCTCAATCTTCAATCCTCAATACTCAATCTTCAATCCTCAATCCTCAATCCTCAATCCTCAATCCTCAATCTTCAATCCTCAACACTCAATCTTCAATCCTCAATCCTCAATCCTCAATCCTCAATCCCCATTCTTCAATCCTCAATACCCAATCCTCAATCTTCAATCCTCAATCCTCAATCCTCAATCCCAACTCCTCAATCCTCATTCTTCAATCCTCAGTACCCAATCCTCAATTTCAATCCTCAATCCTCAATCCTCATTTCTCAATCCCCAATCCTCAACCCTCAGCCCTCATCCTCCATCCTCAGTACTCAATCCTCTATCCTCAATCTTCAATCCTCAATACCCAATCTACAATCCTCATTCCTCAATCCTCAATCCTCAATCCTCAATCTTCAATCCTCAATACTCAATCTGCAATCCTCAATCCTAAAACCTCAATCCTCAATCCTCATTCCTCAATCCTCAATACCCAATCCTCAATCCTCAATCCTCAATCCTCAATCCTCAATCCTCAATCTTCAACCCTGAATCCTCAATCCTCAATCCACAATCCTCAACCTTCTATACTCAATAATCAATCTCCAATCCTAGATCGTCAATCCTCAATACTCAATCCTCAATCTTCAACCCTGAATCCTCAATCCTCAATACTCAATCCTCAATCTTCAATCCTCAATACTCAATTCTAAATCCTCAGTCCTCAATCTTCAACCCTCAACACTCAATCTTCAATCCACAATCCTCAATCCTCAATCCACAATCCTCAATCTTCAATCCTCATCACTAATCTTCAATCTTCAATCCTCAATCCTCAATCGTCAATCCTCATTCTTCAGTCCTCAATACCCAATCCTCAATCTTCAATCCTCGATCCTCAATCCTCAATCCTAATTCCTCAATCCTCATTGTTCAATCCTCAATACCCAATCCTCAATTTCAATCCTCAATCCTCAATCCTCATTTCTCAATCCTCAATCCTCAACCCTCAGCCCTCATCCTCCATCCTCAATCCTCAATCCCCAATCCTCAATCTTCAATCCTCAATTCTCAGTCTTCAATCCTCGACCCTCAATCATCAATCCTCAATCCTCAATCCTCAGGCATCAATACTCAATCTTCAATGCTCAATCCTCAATCGTCAATCCTCAATCCTCATTCCCCAACCCTCAATCCTCATTCCTCACACCTCAATCCTCAACCCTCAGTCCTCATACTCAATTCTCAATTCTCAATCCTCAATCCTCAATCCTCAATCTTCAATCTTCAATAATCAATCTCCAATCCTCAATCCTCAATTCTCGATCCTCAATCCTCAGGCATCAATACTCAATCTTCAATACTCAACCCTCAATCCTCAATCCTCAATCCTCAATCCTCAAACCTCAATCCTCAATCCTCAATATTCAATCATCAATACTCAATCTTCAATCCTCAATCCTCAATCCTCAATCCTCAATCCTCAATCCTCAATCCTCAATCCTCAATCCTCAATCCTCAATCCTCAATCCTCAATCCTCAATCCTCAATCCTCAACCTTCAATACTCAATATTCAATCTCCAATCCTAGATCCTCAATCCTCGATCCTCAATCCTCATTCTTCAATCCTCAATACCCAATCCTCAGTCTTCAATCCTCAAACATCAATCCTCAATTCTCAATCCTCAATCCTCAATCTTCAATCCTCAACACTCAATCTTCAATCCTCAATCCTCAATCCTCAATCCTCAATCCTCATTCTTCAATCCTCAATACCCAATCCACAGTCTTCAATCCTCAATCCTCAATCCTCAATCCTAATTCCTCAATCCTCATTCTTCAATCCTCAATACCCAATCCTCAATTTCAATCCTCAATCCTCAATTCTCATCTCTCAATCCTCAATCCTCAACCCTTAGCCCTCATCCTCCATCCTCAGTACTCAATCCTCTATCCTCAATCTTCAATCCCCAATACTCAATCTTCAATCCTCATTCCTCAGTCCTCAATCCTCAATCCTCAATCTTCAATCCTCAATACTCAATCTGCAATCCTCAATCCTCAAACCTCAATCCTCAATCCTCATTCCTCAATCCTCAATACCCAATCCTCAATCCTCAATCCTCAATCCTCAATCCTCAATATTCAATCATCAATACTCAATCTTGAATCATCAATCTTCAATCCTCAATACTCAATCTTCAATCCTCAATCCTCAATCCTCAATCCTCAATCCTCAATCCTCAAACCTCAATACTCAGTCCTCAATATTCAATCATCAGTACTCAATCTTCAATCCTCAATCCTCAATCCTCAATCCTCAATCCTCAATCCTCAATCCTAAATCCTCAATCCTCAATCCACAATCCTCAACCTTGAATACTCAATAATCAATCTCCAATCCTACATCCTCAATCCTCAATCCTCAATCCTCATCTTCAATCCTCAATACCCAATCCTCAATCTTCAATCCTCAAACATCAATCCTCAATTCTCAATCCTCAATCCTCAGTCGTCCGTCGTCGAACCTCAATCCCCGACGCTTAGCCCTCATCCTCAATCCTCAGTCCTCAATCCTCAATCCTCAAACCTAAATTCTCTACCGTCAGTCCTCGTCCTCAATCCTCAAACCTCAATCCTCAATCCTCAATATTCAATCATCTATACTCAATCTTCAATCCACAATCCTCAATCCTCAATCCTCAATCCTCAATCCTCAATCCTCAGTATTCAATCATCAATACTCAATCTTCAACACTCAATCTTCAATCCTCAATACTCAATCTTCAATCCACCTATATTCAATCCTCAATCCTCAAACCTCAATCCTCAGGCATCAATACTCAATCTACAATATTCAATCCTCAATCCTTAATCCTCAATCCACAATCCTCAACCTTCAATACTCAATACTCAATCGTCAATCCTCAATCCTCAACCCTCAATCCGCAATCCTCAACCCTCAATCCGCAATATTCAATCCTCAATACTCAATCTTCAGTCAGCAATCCTCAATCCTCAATTCTCAGTCGTCAATCCTCAGTCATCAATCCTCAATCTTCAATACTCAATCGTCAATCCTTAGTCCTCAATCCTCAATCCTCAATCCTCGTTCCTCAAACCTCAATCCTCAACCCTCAGTCTTCATCCTCAATCCTCAAACCTCAATCCTCAATACTCAATATTCAATCATCAATACTCAATCTTCAATCCCCAATCCTCAAACCTCAATCCTCAATCCTCATTCTTCAATGCTCAATACCCAATCCTCAATCTTCAATCCTCAATACTCAATCTTCAATCCTCATTCCTCAATCCTCAATCCTCAATCCTCAATCTTTAATCCTCAATCCTCAATCTTCAATCCTCAATTCTCAGTCTTCAATCCTCGATCCTCAATCATCAATCCTCAATCCTCAATCCTCAATCCTCAATATTCAATCATCAATACTCAATCTTCAACCCTCAATCTTCAATCCTCAATTCTCAATCGTCAATCCTCAATCCTCAATCCTCAATCCTCAATCCTCAATCCTCAATCCTCAATCCTCAATCCTCAACCTTCAATACTCAATAATCAATCTCCAATCCTAGATCCTCAATCCTCGATCCTCAATCCTCATTCTTCAATCCTCAATACCCAATCCTCAGTCTTCAATCCTCAAACATCAATCCTCAATTCTCAATCCTCAATCCTCAATCCTCAATCCTCAATCCTCAATCCTCAGGCATCAATACTCAATCTACAATATTCAATCCTCAATCCTTAATCCTCAATCCACAATCCTCAATCTTCAATACTCATTCTTCAATCCTAAATACCCAATCCTCAATCTTCAATCCTCAATCCTCAATACTCAATTCTCAATCCTCAATCCTTAATCCTCGGACCTCAAACATCAATATTCAACACTCAGTCCTCGTCTTCAATCCACAACCCTCAATCCTCAGCCCTAATATTCAATCATCGATATTCAATCTTCAATCCTCAATCCTCAATCCTCAATCCTCAATCCTCAATCTTCAACCCTGGATACTCAATCCTCAATACTCAATCCTCAATCCTTAATCCTCAATCCACAATCCTCAATCTTCAATACTCATTCTTCAATCCTAAATACCCAATCCTCAATCTTCAATCCTCAATCCTCAATACTCAATTCTCAATCCTCAATCCTTAATCCTCGGACCTCAAACATCAATATTCAACACTCAGTCCTCGTCTTCAATCCACAACCCTCAATCCTCAGCCCTAATATTCAATCATCGATATTCAATCTTCAATCCTCAATCCTCAATCCTCAATCCTCAATCCTCAATCTTCAACCCTGGATACTCAATCCTCAATACTCAATCCTCATTTCTCAATCCTCAATACCCAATCATCAATCCTCAATCCTCAATCCTCAATCCTCAATATTCAATCATCAATACTCAATCTTCAATCCCCAATCATCAATCCTCAATCCTCAATTCTGAATCCTCAATCTTCAATCCTCAATCCTCAATCCTCAATACTCAATCCTCAATCTTCAATCCTGAATACCCACTCCTCAATCTTCAATCCTCAATCCTCAATCCTCAATCCTAATCCCTCAATCCTCATTCTTCAATCATCAATACCCAATCCGCAATTTCAATACTCAATCCAGAATCCTCAATTCTCAATCCTCAATCCTCAGTCCTCAGTCCTCAAACCGCAATCCTCAACCCTCAGCCCTCATCCTCCATCCTCAATCCTCAATCCTCAATCCTCAATCCTCAATCTTCAATCCTCAATTCTCAATCCTCAATCCGCAATCCTCAGGCATCAATACTCAATCTACAATATTCAATCCTCAATCCTTAATCCTCAATCCACAATCCTCAACATTCAATACTCAATACTCAATCTTCAACCCTCAATCCTCAATCCTCAATCCTCAATCCTCAATCCTCAATATTCAATCCTCAATACTCAATCTTCAATCATCATCCTCAATCCTCAATTCTCAGTCGTCAATCCTCAATCCTCAATCCTCATTCTTCAATCCTCAATACCCAATCCTCAGTCCTCAATCCTCAAACATCAATCCTCAATTCTCAATCCTCAATCCTCAATCCTCAATCCTCAATCCGCAATCCTCAGGCATCAATACTCAATCTACAATATTCAATCCTCAATCCTTAATCCTCAATCCACAATCCTCAACATTCAATACTCAATACTCAATCTTCAACCCTCAATCCTCAATCCTCAATCCTCAATCCTCAATCCTCAATTCTCAATCCTCAATCCTCAGTCCTCAGTCGTCGAACCTCAATCCCCGACCCTTAGCACTCATCCTCAATCCTCAGTCCTCAATCCTCAATATTCAATCATCAATACTCATTCCTCAATCCTCAATCCTCAATCCTCAATCCTCAATCCTCAATCCTCAATACTCAATACTCAATCGTCAATCCTCAATCCTCAACCCTCAATCCGCAATCCTCAACCCTCAATCCGCAATATTCAATCCTCAATACTCAATCTTCAGTCAGCAATCCTCAATCCTCAATTCTCAGTCGTCAATCCTCAGTCATCAATCCTCAATCTTCAATACTCAATCGTCAATCCTTAGTCCTCAATCCTCAATCCTCAATCCTCGTTCCTCAAACCTCAATCCTCAACCCTCAGTCTTCATCCTCAATCCTCAAACCTCAATCCTCAATACTCAATATTCAATCATCAATACTCAATCTTCAATCCCCAATCCTCAAACCTCAATCCTCAATCCTCATTCTTCAATGCTCAATACCCAATCCTCAATCTTCAATCCTCAATACTCAATCTTCAATCCTCATTCCTCAATCCTCAATCCTCAATCCTCAATCTTTAATCCTCAATCCTCAATCTTCAATCCTCAATTCTCAGTCTTCAATCCTCGATCCTCAATCATCAATCCTCAATCCTCAATCCTCAATCCTCAATATTCAATCATCAATACTCAATCTTCAACCCTCAATCTTCAATCCTCAATTCTCAATCGTCAATCCTCAATCCTCAATCCTCAATCCTCAATCCTCAATCCTCAATCCTCAATCCTCAGTCCTCAACCTTCAATACTCAATAATCAATCTCCAATCCTAGATCCTCAATCCTCGATCCTCAATCCTCATTCTTCAATCCTCAATACCCAATCCTCAGTCTTCAATCCTCAAACATCAATCCTCAATTCTCAATCCTCAATCCTCAATCCTCAATCCTCAATCCTCAATCCTCAGGCATCAATACTCAATCTACAATATTCAATCCTCAATCCTTAATCCTCAATCCACAATCCTCAATCTTCAATACTCATTCTTCAATCCTAAATACCCAATCCTCAATCTTCAATCCTCAATCCTCAATACTCAATTCTCAATCCTCAATCCTTAATCCTCGGACCTCAAACATCAATATTCAACACTCAGTCCTCGTCTTCAATCCACAACCCTCAATCCTCAGCCCTAATATTCAATCATCGATATTCAATCTTCAATCCTCAATCCTCAATCCTCAATCCTCAATCCTCAATCTTCAACCCTGGATACTCAATCCTCAATACTCAATCCTCAATCCTTAATCCTCAATCCACAATCCTCAATCTTCAATACTCATTCTTCAATCCTAAATACCCAATCCTCAATCTTCAATCCTCAATCCTCAATACTCAATTCTCAATCCTCAATCCTTAATCCTCGGACCTCAAACATCAATATTCAACACTCAGTCCTCGTCTTCAATCCACAACCCTCAATCCTCAGCCCTAATATTCAATCATCGATATTCAATCTTCAATCCTCAATCCTCAATCCTCAATCCTCAATCCTCAATCTTCAACCCTGGATACTCAATCCTCAATACTCAATCCTCATTTCTCAATCCTCAATACCCAATCATCAATCCTCAATCCTCAATCCTCAATCCTCAATATTCAATCATCAATACTCAATCTTCAATCCCCAATCATCAATCCTCAATCCTCAATTCTGAATCCTCAATCTTCAATCCTCAATCCTCAATCCTCAATACTCAATCCTCAATCTTCAATCCTGAATACCCACTCCTCAATCTTCAATCCTCAATCCTCAATCCTCAATCCTAATCCCTCAATCCTCATTCTTCAATCATCAATACCCAATCCGCAATTTCAATACTCAATCCAGAATCCTCAATTCTCAATCCTCAATCCTCAGTCCTCAGTCCTCAAACCGCAATCCTCAACCCTCAGCCCTCATCCTCCATCCTCAATCCTCAATCCTCAATCCTCAATCCTCAATCTTCAATCCTCAATTCTCAATCCTCAATCCGCAATCCTCAGGCATCAATACTCAATCTACAATATTCAATCCTCAATCCTTAATCCTCAATCCACAATCCTCAACATTCAATACTCAATACTCAATCTTCAACCCTCAATCCTCAATCCTCAATCCTCAATCCTCAATCCTCAATATTCAATCCTCAATACTCAATCTTCAATCATCATCCTCAATCCTCAATTCTCAGTCGTCAATCCTCAATCCTCAATCCTCATTCTTCAATCCTCAATACCCAATCCTCAGTCTTCAATCCTCAAACATCAATCCTCAATTCTCAATCCTCAATCCTCAATCCTCAATCCTCAATCCGCAATCCTCAGGCATCAATACTCAATCTACAATATTCAATCCTCAATCCTTAATCCTCAATCCACAATCCTCAACATTCAATACTCAATACTCAATCTTCAACCCTCAATCCTCAATCCTCAATCCTCAATCCTCAATCCTCAATTCTCAATCCTCAATCCTCAGTCCTCAGTCGTCGAACCTCAATCCCCGACCCTTAGCACTCATCCTCAATCCTCAGTCCTCAATCCTCAATATTCAATCATCAATACTCATTCCTCAATCCTCAATCCTCAATCCTCAATCCTCAATCCTCAATCCTCAATCCTCAATCCTCAATCCTCAACCTTCAATACTCAATCATCAATCTCCAATCCTAGATCCTCAATCCTCAATCATCAATCCTCAATCATCAATACTCAATCCTCAACCCCAATGCTCAATACTCAACCATCAACCCTCAATTCTCAATACTCAATAGAATATCCTGAATTCTCAGGATTCAATACTCAAACCTCAAACCTCAGCCCTCAGCCCTCATCCTCCATCTTCAATCCTCTATCCTCAATCCTCAATCTTCAATCCTCAATACTCAATCTTCAATCCTCAATCCTCAATCCTCAATCCTCAATCCTCATTCTTCAATCCTCAATACCCAATCCTCAATCTTCAATCCTCAATCCTCAATCCTCAATTCTCAATCCTCAATCCTCGATCCTCAATCCTCAATCATCAATCCTCAATCCTCAATCCTCAATCCTCAGTACTTAATCCTCTATCCTCAATCTTCAATTCTCAATACTCAATCTTCAATCCTCATTCCTCAATCCTCAATCCTCAATCCTCAATTTTCAATCCTCAATACTCAATCTGCAATCCTCAATCCTCAGTCCTCAATCCTCAATCCGCAATCCTCATTCTCCAATCCTCAATACCCAGTCCTCAATCTTCAATCCTCAATCCTCAATCCTCAATTCTCAATCGTCAATCCTCAATCCCAAGACCTCAAACATCAATACTCAACCCTCAGTCCTCGTCCTCAATCCACAACCCTCAATCTTCAATCCTCAATACTCAATCTTCGATCCTCAATCCTCAATCCTCAATCCTGAATCCTCATACTTCAATACTCAATACCCAATCCTCAATCTTCAATCCTCAATCCTCAATCCTCAATTCTCAATCCTCAATCCTCAGTCCTCTGTCCTCAAACCTCAATCCTCTACCCTCAGCCCTCATCCTCCGTCCTCAATCCTCAATCATCAATCCTCAATCTTATATCCTCAATATTCAATCTTCAATCCTCAATCCTCAATCCTCAATCCTCAGTGATCAATACTCAATCTTCAATACTCAACCCTCAATCCTCAATCCTCAATCCTCAATCCTCAATCCTCAATCTTCAATCCTCAATCCTCAATCCTCAATCTTCAATCCTCAATACTCAATCTGCAATCCTCAATCCTCAAACCTCAATCCTCAATCCTCATTCTTCAATCCTCAATGCCCAATCCTCAATCCTCAATCCTCAATCCTCAATCCTCAATTCTCATCCCTCAATCCTTAATCCTCAGACCTCAAACATCAGTATTCAACCCTCAGTCCACGTCCTCAATCCACAACCCTCAATCCTCAGTCCTCAATATTCAATCATCAATATTCAATCTTCAATTCTCAACACTCAATCTTCAATCCTCAATCCTCAATCCTCAATCCTCAATCCTCATTCTTCAATCCTCAATACCCAATCCACAGTCTTCAATCCTCAATCCTCAATCCTCAATCCTAATTCCTCAATCCTCATTCTTCAATCCTCAATACCCAATCCTCAATTTCAATCCTCAGTCCTCAATCCTCATTTCTCAATCCTCAATCCTCAACCCTTAGCCCTCATACTCCATCCTCAGTACTCAATCCTCTATCCTCAATCTTCAATCCCCAATACTCAATCTTCAATCCTCATTCCTCAATCCTCAATCCTCAATCCTCAATCTTCAATCCTCAATACTCAATCTGCAATCCTCAATCCTCAAACCTCAATCCTCAATCCTCATTCCTCAATCCTCAATACCCAATCCTCAATCCTCAATCCTCAATCCTCAATGCTCAATATTCAATCATCAATACTCAATCTTCAATCATCAATCTTCAATCCTCAATACTCAATCTTCAATCTTCAATCCTCAATCCTCAATCCTCAGGCATCAATACTCAATCTACAATATTCAATCCTCAATCCTTAATCCGCAATCCACAATCCTCAACCTTCAATACTAAATACTCAATCTTCAATCCTCAATCCTCAATCCTCAATCCTCAATCCTCAATCCTCAATCCTCAATATTCAATCCTCAATACTCAATCTTCAATCATCAATCCTCAATCCTCAATTCTCAGTCGTCAATCCACAGTCATCAATCCTCAATCTTCAATACTCAATCGTCAATCCTTAGTCCTCAATCCTCAATCCTCAATCCTCGTTCCTCAAGCCTCAATCCTCAACCCTCAGTCTTCATCCTCAATCCTCAAACTTCAATCCTCAATCCTGAATATTCAATCATCAATACTCAATCTTCAATCCTCAATCCTCAAACCTCAATCCTCAGTCCTCATTCTTCAATCCTAAATACCCAATCCTCAATCTTCAATCCTCAATGCTCAATACTCAATTCTCAATCCTCAATCCTTAATCCTCAGACCTCAAACATCAATATTCAACCCTCAGACCTCGTCCACAATCCACAACCCTCAATCCTCAGTTCTCAATATTCAATCATCAATATTCAATGTTCAATCCTCAATCTTCAATCCTCAATCATCAATCCTCAATCCTCAGTCTTCAACCCTGAATCCTCAATCCTCAATACTCAACCCTCAGTCTCCATCCTCAATCCTCAAACCTCAATCCTCAATCCTCAATATTCAATCATCAATACTCAATCTTCAATCCTCAATCCTCAAACCTCAATCCTCAATCCTCTCTCTTCAATCCTAAATACCCAATCCTCAATCTTCAATCCTCAATCCTCAATCCTCAATTCTCAATCCTCAATCCTTAATCCCCAGACCTCAAGCATCAATATTCAACCCTGAGTCCTCGTCCACAATCCACAACACTCAATCCTCAGTCCTCAATATTCAATCATCAATATTCAATCTTCAATCCTCAATCCTCAATCCTCAATCCTCAATCCTCAATCTTCAATCTTCAACCCTGAATCCTCAATACTCAATACTCAATCCTCAATCTTCAATCCTCAATACTCAATCTTCAATCCTCAATCATCAATCCTCAATCCTCAATCCTCAATCTTCAATCCTCAACACTCAATCTTCAATCCTCAATCCTCAATCCTCAATCCGCAATCCTCATTCTTCAATCCTCAATACCTAATCCACAGTCTTCAATCCTCAATCCTCAATCCTCAATCCTAATTCCTCAATCTTCATTCTTCAATCCTCAATACCCAATCCTCAATTTCAATCCTCAATCCTCAATCCTCATTTCTCAATCCTCAATCCTCAACCCTTAGCCCTCATCCTCCATCCTCAGTACTCAATCCTCTATCCTCAATCTTCAATCCCCAATACTCAATCTTCAATCCTCAATCCTCAATCCTCATTCCTCAATCCTCAATACCCAATCCTCAATCCTCAATCCTCAATCCCCAATCCTCAATCCTCAATATTCAATCATCAATACTCAATCTTCAATCATCAATCTTCAATCCTCAATACTCAATCTTCAATCCTCAATCCTCAAGCCTCAATCCTCAATCCTCAATCCTCAGGCATCAATACTCAATCTACAATATTCAATCCTCAATCCTTAATCCGCAATCCACAATCCTCAACCTTCAATACTAAATACTCAATCTTCAATCCTCAATCCTCAATCCTCAATCCTCAATCCTCAATCCTCAATCCTCAATATTCAATCCTCAATACTCAATCTTCAATCATCAATCCTCAATCCTCAATTCTCAGTCGTCAATCCACAGTCATCAATCCTCAATCTTCAATACTCAATCGTCAATCCTTAGTCCTCAATCCTCAATCCTCAATCCTCGTTCCTCAAACCTCAATCCTCAACCCTCAGTCTTCATCCTCAATCCTCAAACTTCAATCCTCAATCCTGAATATTCAATCATCAATACTCAATCTTCAATCCTCAATCCTCAAACCTCAATCCTCAGTCCTCATTCTTCAATCCTAAATACCCAATCCTCAATCTTCAATCCTCAATGCTCAATACTCAATTCTCAATCCTCAATCCTTAATCCTCAGACCTCAAACATCAATATTCAACCCTCAGACCTCGTCCACAATCCACAACCCTCAATCCTCAGTTCTCAATATTCAATCATCAATATTCAATGTTCAATCCTCAATCTTCAATCCTCAATCATCAATCCTCAATCCTCAGTCTTCAACCCTGAATCCTCAATCCTCAATACTCAACCCTCAGTCTCCATCCTCAATCCTCAAACCTCAATCCTCAATCCTCAATATTCAATCATCAATACTCAATCTTCAATCCTCAATCCTCAAACCTCAATCCTCAATCCTCTCTCTTCAATCCTAAATACCCAATCCTCAATCTTCAATCCTCAATCCTCAATCCTCAATTCTCAATCCTCAATCCTTAATCCCCAGACCTCAAGCATCAATATTCAACCCTGAGTCCTCGTCCACAATCCACAACACTCAATCCTCAGTCCTCAATATTCAATCATCAATATTCAATCTTCAATCCTCAATCCTCAATCCTCAATCCTCAATCCTCAATCTTCAATCTTCAACCCTGAATCCTCAATACTCAATACTCAATCCTCAATCTTCAATCCTCAATACTCAATCTTCAATCCTCAATCATCAATCCTCAATCCTCAATCCTCAATCTTCAATCCTCAACACTCAATCTTCAATCCTCAATCCTCAATCCTCAATCCGCAATCCTCATTCTTCAATCCTCAATACCTAATCCACAGTCTTCAATCCTCAATCCTCAATCCTCAATCCTAATTCCTCAATCTTCATTCTTCAATCCTCAATACCCAATCCTCAATTTCAATCCTCAATCCTCAATCCTCATTTCTCAATCCTCAATCCTCAACCCTTAGCCCTCATCCTCCATCCTCAGTACTCAATCCTCTATCCTCAATCTTCAATCCCCAATACTCAATCTTCAATCCTCAATCCTCAATCCTCATTCCTCAATCCTCAATACCCAATCCTCAATCCTCAATCCTCAATCCCCAATCCTCAATCCTCAATATTCAATCATCAATACTCAATCTTCAATCATCAATCTTCAATCCTCAATACTCAATCTTCAATCCTCAATCCTCAAGCCTCAATCCTCAATCCTCAATCCTCAGGCATCAATACTCAATCTACAATATTCAATCCTCAATCCTTAATCCGCAATCCACAATCCTCAACCTTCAATACTAAATACTCAATCTTCAATCCTCAATCCTCAATCCTCAATCCTCAATCCTCAATCCTCAATCCTCAATATTCAATCCTCAATACTCAATCTTCAATCATCAATCCTCAATCCTCAATTCTCAGTCGTCAATCCTCAGTCATCAATCCTCAATCTTCAATACTCAATCGTCAATCCTTAGTCCTCAATCCTCAATCCTCAATCCTCGTTCCTCAAACCTCAATCCTCAACCCTCTGTCTTCATCCTCAATCCTCAAACTTCAATCCTCAATCCTCAATATTCAATCATCAATACTCAATCTTCAATCCTCAATCCTCAATCCTCAATCCTCAGTCCTCAATCCTCAATCCTCAATCCTCAATCCTCAATCCTCAATCCTCAATCCTCAACCTTCAATACTCAATAATCAATCTCCAATCCTAGATCCTCAATCCTCGATCCTCAATCCTCATTCTTCAATCCTCAATACCCAATCCTCAGTCTTCAATCCTCAAACATCAATCCTCAATTCTCAATCCTCAATCCTCAATCCTCAATCCTCAATCCGCAATCCTCAGGCATCAATACTCAATCTACAATATTCAATCCTCAATCCTTAATCCTCAATCCACAATCCTCAACATTCAATACTCAATACTCAATCTTCAACCCTCAATCCTCAATCCTCAATCCTCAATCCTCAATCCTCAATATTCAATCCTCAATACTCAATCTTCAATCATCATCCTCAATCCTCAATTCTCAGTCGTCAATCCTCAATCCTCAATCCTCATTCTTCAATCCTCAATACCCAATCCTCAATCTTCAATCCTCAAACATCAATCCTCAATTCTCAATCCTCAATCCTCAGTCCTCAGTCGTCGAACCTCAATCCCCGACCCTTAGCACTCATCCTCAATCCTCAGTCCTCAATCCTCAATATTCAATCATCAATACTCATTCCTCAATCCTCAATCCTCAATCCTCAATCCTCAATCCTCAATCCTCAATCCTCAATCCTCAATCCTCAACCTTCAATACTCAATAATCAATCTCCAATCCTAGATCCTCAATCCTCGATCCTCAATCCTCATTCTTCAATCCTCAATACCCAATCCTCAGTCTTCAATCCTCAAACATCAATCCTCAATTCTCAATCCTCAATCCTCAATCCTCAATCCTCAATCCTCAATCCTCAGGCATCAATACTCAATCTACAATATTCAATCCTCAATCCTTAATCCTCAATCCACAATCCTCAACATTCAATACTCAATACTCAATCTTCAACCCTCAATCCTCAATCCTCAATCCTCAATCCTCAATCCTCAATATTCAATCCTCAATACTCAATCTTCAATCATCATCCTCAATCCTCGATTCTCAGTCGTCAATCCTCAATCCTCAATCCTCATTCTTCAATCCTCAATACCCAATCCTCAATCTTCAATCCTCAAACATCAATCCTCAATTCTCAATCCTCAATCCTCAGTCCTCAGTCGTCGAACCTCAATCCCCGACCCTTAGCACTCATCCTCAATCCTCAGTCCTCAGCCCTCAATCTTCAATCCTCAAACCTCAATCCTCAACCGTCAGTCCTCATTCTCCATCCTCAATCCTCAATCCTCAATCATCAATCTTCAATCCCCAATACTCAATCTTCAATCCTCAATCCTCAATCCTCAATCCTCAATCCTCAATCCTCAGGCATCAGTACTCAATCTGCAGTACTCAATCCTCAATCCTCATTCCTCAATCCTCAATCCTCAACCATCAATCCTCATTCCTCAAACCTCAATCCTCAACCCTCAGTCCTCATCCTCAATTCTCAATTCTCAATCCTCAATCCTCAATCCTCAATCTTCAATCCTCAATAGTCAATATCCGATCCTAGATGCTCAATCCCCAATCTTCAATCGTTAATTCTCAATCTTCAATCCTCAATCCCCAGTCATCAATCTTCAATCCTCAATGCTCAATCCTCAATCCTCAATCCTCAGTCCACAATCCCCAATCCTCAATCCTCAAACCTCAATCCTCAACCGTCAGTCCTCGTCCTCAATCCTGAAACCTCAATCCTCAATCCTCAATATTCAATCATCAACACTCAATCTTCAATCGTCATTCCTCAAACCTCAATCCTCAATCCTCAATCCTCAATCCTCAATCGTCAATCCCCAGTCCTCAAACCTCAATCCTCAACCCTCAG
Organism: Calliopsis andreniformis; assembly: GCF_051401765.1. NCBI lineage: Eukaryota > Metazoa > Arthropoda > Insecta > Hymenoptera > Andrenidae > Calliopsis > Calliopsis andreniformis. The sequence goes on along the minus strand of NW_027480834.1, from coordinate 131,774 downwards.
TCCTCATACTCAATTCTCAATTCTCAATCCTCAATCCTCAATCCTCAATCTTCAATCCTCAATAATCAATCTCCGATACTAGGTCCTCAATCCCCAACCTTCAATCGTTAATCCTCAATCTTCAATCCTCAATCCCCAGTCATCAATCTTCAATCCTCAATGCTCAATCCTCAATCCTCAATCCTCAGTCCTCAATCCCCAATCCTCAATCCTCAAACCTCAAACCTCAACCGTCAGTCCTCCTCCTCAATCCTCAAACCTCAATCCTCAATCCTCAATATTCAATCATCAATACTCAATCTTCAATCCTCAATCCTCAAACCTCAATCCTCAATCCTCATTCTTCAATCCTAAATACCCAATCCTCAATTTCCAATCCTCAATCCTCAATCCTCAATTCTCAATCCTCAATCCTTAATCCTCAGACCTCAAACATCAATAGTCGACACTCAGTCCTCGTCCTCAATCCACAACCCTCAACCCTCAGTCCTCAATATTCAATCATCAATATTCAATCTTCAATCCTCAATCCTCAATCCTCAATCCTCAATCCTCAATCCTCAATCTTCAACCCTGAATACTCAATCCTCAATACCCAGTCCTCAATCTTCAATCCTCAATACTCAATCTTCAATCCTCAATCCTCAATCCTCAATCCTCAATCCTCAATCTTCAATCCTCAACACTAATCTTCAATCCTCAATCCTCAATCCTCAATCCTCAATCCTCATTCTTCAATCCTCAATACCCAACCCTCAACCTTCAATCCTCAATCCTCAATCCTCAATCCTAATTCCTCAATCCTCATTCTTCAATGTTCAATCCGCAATACCCAATCCTCAATCTTCAATCCTCAATCCTCAATCCTCAATCCTCAATTCTCAATACTCAGTCCTCAATTCTCAGTCCTCAAACCTCAATCCTGAATCCACAATCCTGAATCCTCAATCTTCACACCTCAGTCCTCAACAATCAGTCGTCAATTCTCAGTCCTCCATAGAATATCATCAATTCACACATTTCAATACTCAATACTCAATCTGCAATCTTCAAATATCTATCCACAAACATCTATTCTCATCACTCGACCCTCAACACTCAGTCCCCAATCCTCAATCTTCAATCCTCAATCCTGAATCCTCAATTCTCAATACTCAATCCTCAGTCCTCAGACCTCAAACCTCAATTCTCAACTCTCAGCCCTCATCCTCAATCCTCAATCCTCAATCCTCAATCCTCAATCCTCAATGTTCAATCCTCAATACCCTATCCTCAATCGTCAATCCTCAATCCTCAAGCGTCAATCCTCAATCCTGAATCCTCAACCCTCAATCCTCAGTCCTCAAACCTCAATCCCTAATCCTCAATCCTGAATCCTCAATCTTCAGCCCTCAGTCCTCTTAAATCAATTGTCAGTCCTCAGTCCTCAATAGAGTATCCTCAATTCACAGTTTTCAATACTCAATCCCCATTCTTCACTCTTCAAATCTCAGTCCACAAATATCAATTCTCATCACTAAACCATCAACACTCTGTCCTCAATCTTCAATCCTCAATCTTCAATCCTCAACATTCAATCATCAATAATGAATCTTCAATCATCAATCCTCAATCCTCAATCCTCAATCCTCAATCCTGAATATTCAATCCTCAGTCCCCAATCCTCAATCTTCAATCCTCAGTCCTCAATCCTCAATCCTCAATTCTCAATACTCAGTCCTCAGTCCTCAAACCTCAGCGCTCAATCCTCAATCCTCTATCATCAATCCTCAATCTTCAATACTCAATACTCAATCCTCAATCCTCAATCCTCAATCCTCAATCATCAATCCTCAATCTTCAATACTCAATCCTCAACCCCAATGCTCAATACTCAACCATCAACCCTCAATTCTCAATACTCAATAGAATATCCTGAATTCTCAGGATTCAATACTCAAACCTCAAACCTCAGCCCTCAGCCCTCATCCTCCATCTTCAATCCTCTATCCTCAATCCTCAATCTTCAATCCTCAATACTCAATCTTCAATCCTCAATCCTCAATCCTCAATCCTCAATCCTCATTCTTCAATCCTCAATACCCAATCCTCAATCTTCAATCCTCAATCCTCAATCCTCAATTCTCAATCCTCAATCCTCGATCCTCAATCCTCAATCATCAATCCTCAATCCTCAATCCTCAATCCTCAGTACTTAATCCTCTATCCTCAATCTTCAATTCTCAATACTCAATCTTCAATCCTCATTCCTCAATCCTCAATCCTCAATCCTCAATTTTCAATCCTCAATACTCAATCTGCAATCCTCAATCCTCAGTCCTCAATCCTCAATCCGCAATCCTCATTCTCCAATCCTCAATACCTAGTCCTCAATCTTCAATCCTCAATCCTCAATCCTCAATTCTCAATCGTCAATCCTCAATCCCAAGACCTCAAACATCAATACTCAACCCTCAGTCCTCGTCCTCAATCCACAACCCTCAATCTTCAATCCTCAATACTCAATCTTCGATCCTCAATCCTCAATCCTCAATCCTGAATCCTCATACTTCAATACTCAATACCCAATCCTCAATCTTCAATCCTCAATCCTCAATCCTCAATTCTCAATCCTCAATCCTCAGTCCTCTGTCCTCAAACCTCAATCCTCTACCCTCAGCCCTCATCCTCCGTCCTCAATCCTCAATCATCAATCCTCAATCTTATATCCTCAATATTCAATCTTCAATCCTCAATCCTCAATCCTCAATCCTCAGTGATCAATACTCAATCTTCAATACTCAACCCTCAATCCTCAATCCTCAATCCTCAATCCTCAATCCTCAATCTTCAATCCTCAATCCTCAATCCTCAATCTTCAATCCTCAATACTCAATCTGCAATCCTCAATCCTCAAACCTCAATCCTCAATCCTCATTCTTCAATCCTCAATGCCCAATCCTCAATCCTCAATCCTCAATCCTCAATCCTCAATTCTCATCCCTCAATCCTTAATCCTCAGACCTCAAACATCAGTATTCAACCCTCAGTCCACGTCCTCAATCCACAACCCTCAATCCTCAGTCCTCAATATTCAATCATCAATATTCAATCTTCAATCCTCAACACTCAATCTTCAATCCTCAATCCTCAATCCTCAATCCTCAATCCTCATTCTTCAATCCTCAATACCCAATCCACAGTCTTCAATCCTCAATCCTCAATCCTCAATCCTAATTCCTCAATCCTCATTCTTCAATCCTCAATACCCAATCCTCAATTTCAATCCTCAGTCCTCAATCCTCATTTCTCAATCCTCAATCCTCAACCCTTAGCCCTCATACTCCATCCTCAGTACTCAATCCTCTATCCTCAATCTTCAATCCCCAATACTCAATCTTCAATCCTCATTCCTCAATCCTCAATCCTCAATCCTCAATCTTCAATCCTCAATACTCAATCTGCAATCCTCAATCCTCAAACCTCAATCCTCAATCCTCATTCCTCAATCCTCAATACCCAATCCTCAATCCTCAATCCTCAATCCTCAATGCTCAATATTCAATCATCAATACTCAATCTTCAATCATCAATCTTCAATCCTCAATACTCAATCTTCAATCTTCAATCCTCAATCCTCAATCCTCAGGCATCAATACTCAATCTACAATATTCAATCCTCAATCCTTAATCCGCAATCCACAATCCTCAACCTTCAATACTAAATACTCAATCTTCAATCCTCAATCCTCAATCCTCAATCCTCAATCCTCAATCCTCAATCCTCAATATTCAATCCTCAATACTCAATCTTCAATCATCAATCTTCAATCCTCAATACTCAATCTTCAATCCTCAATCCTCAAGCCTCAATCCTCAATCCTCAATCCTCAGGCATCAATACTCAATCTACAATATTCAATCCTCAATCCTTAATCCGCAATCCACAATCCTCAACCTTCAATACTAAATACTCAATCTTCAATCCTCAATCCTCAATCCTCAATCCTCAATCCTCAATCCTCAATCCTCAATATTCAATCCTCAATACTCAATCTTCAATCATCAATCCTCAATCCTCAATTCTCAGTCGTCAATCCTCAGTCATCAATCCTCAATCTTCAATACTCAATCGTCAATCCTTAGTCCTCAATCCTCAATCCTCAATCCTCGTTCCTCAAACCTCAATCCTCAACCCTCAGTCTTCATCCTCAATCCTCAAACTTCAATCCTCAATCCTCAATATTCAATCATCAATACTCAATCTTCAATCCTCAATCCTCAATCCTCAATCCTCAATCCTCAATCCTCAATCCTCAATCCTCAATCCTCAATCCTCAATCCTCAATCCTCAACCTTCAATACTCAATAATCAATCTCCAATCCTAGATCCTCAATCCTCGATCCTCAATCCTCATTCTTCAATCCTCAATACCCAATCCTCAGTCTTCAATCCTCAAACATCAATCCTCAATTCTCAATCCTCAATCCTCAATCCTCAATCCTCAATCCGCAATCCTCAGGCATCAATACTCAATCTACAATATTCAATCCTCAATCCTTAATCCTCAATCCACAATCCTCAACATTCAATACTCAATACTCAATCTTCAACCCTCAATCCTCAATCCTCAATCCTCAATCCTCAATCCTCAATATTCAATCCTCAATACTCAATCTTCAATCATCATCCTCAATCCTCAATTCTCAGTCGTCAATCCTCAATCCTCAATCCTCATTCTTCAATCCTCAATACCCAATCCTCAATCTTCAATCCTCAAACATCAATCCTCAATTCTCAATCCTCAATCCTCAGTCCTCAGTCGTCGAACCTCAATCCCCGACCCTTAGCACTCATCCTCAATCCTCAGTCCTCAATCCTCAATATTCAATCATCAATACTCATTCCTCAATCCTCAATCCTCAATCCTCAATCCTCAATCCTCAATCCTCAATCCTCAATCCTCAATCCTCAATCCTCAACCTTCAATACTCAATAATCAATCTCCAATCCTAGATCCTCAATCCTCGATCCTCAATCCTCATTCTTCAATCCTCAATACCCAATCCTCAGTCTTCAATCCTCAAACATCAATCCTCAATTCTCAATCCTCAATCCTCAATCCTCAATCCTCAATCCTCAATCCTCAGGCATCAATACTCAATCTACAATATTCAATCCTCAATCCTTAATCCTCAATCCACAATCCTCAACATTCAATACTCAATACTCAATCTTCAACCCTCAATCCTCAATCCTCAATCCTCAATCCTCAATCCTCAATATTCAATCCTCAATCCTCAGTCCTCAGTCGTCGAACCTCAATCCCCGACCCTTAGCACTCATCCTCAATCCTCAAACCTAAATCCTCTACCGTCAGTCCTCGTCCTCAATCCTCAAACCTCAATCCTCAATCCTCAATATTCAATCATCAATACTCAATCTTCAACCCTCAATCCTCAATCCTCAATCCTCAATCCTCAATCCTCAATCCTCAATCCTCAATCCTCAATCCTCAATCCTCAGGCATCAATGCTCAATCTACAATATTCAATCCTCAGTCCTTAATCCTCAATCCACAATCCTCAAACTTCAATACTCAATACTCAATCTTTAATCCTCAATCCTCAATCCCCAATCCTCAATCCTCAATCCTCAATCCTCAATATTCAAACCTCTATACTCAATGTTCAATCATCAATCCTCAATCCTCAATTCTCAGTCGTCAATCCTCAGTCATCAATCCTCAATCGTCAATACTCAATCGTCAATCCTTAGTCCTCAATCCTCAATCCTCAATCCTCGTTCCTCAAACCTCAATCCTCAACCATCAGTCTCCATCCTCAATCCTCAAACCTCAATCCTCAATCCTCAATATTCAATCATCAATACTCAATCTTCAATCCTCAATCCTCAAACCTCAATCCTCAATCCTCAATCTTCAATTCCAAATACCCAATCCTCAAACTTCAATCCTCAATCCTCTCTCGTCAAGTCTCAATCCTCAATCCTTAATCCCCAGACCTCAAACACCAATATTCAACCCTGAGTCCTCGTCCACAGTCCACAACACTCAATCCTCAGTCCTCATTATTCAATCATCAATATTCAATCTTCAATCCTCAATCCTCAATCCTCAATCCTCAATCCTCAATCTTCAATCTTCAACCCTGAATCCTCAATCCTCAATACTCAATCCTCAATCTTCAATCCTCAATACTCAATCTTCAATCCTCAATCATCAATCCTCAATCCTCAATCCTCAATCTTCAATCCTCAACACTCAATCTTCAATCCTCAATCCTCAATCCTCAATCATCAATCCTCATTCTTCAACCCTCAATACCCAATCCACAGTCTTCAATCCTCAATCCTCAATCCTCAATCCTAATTCCTCAATCCTCATTCTTCAATCCTCAATACCCAATCCTCAATTTCAATCCTCAATCCTCAATCCTCATTTCTCAATCCTCAATCCTCAACCCTTAGCCCTCATCCTCCATCCTCAGTACTCAATCCTCTATCCTCAATCTTCAATCCCCAATACTCAATCTTCAATCCTCATTCCTCAATCCTCAATCCTCAATCCTCAATCTTCAATCCTCAATACTCAATCTGCAATCGTCAATCCTCAAACCTCAATCCTCAATCCTCATTCCTCAATCCTCAATACCCAGTCCTCAATCCTCAATCCTCAATCCTCAATCCTCAATATTCAATCATCAATACTCAATCTTCAATCATCAATCTTCAATCCTCAATACTCAATCTTCAATCTTCAATCCTCAATCCTCAATCCTCAATCCTCAATCCTCAGGCATCAATACTCAATCTACAATATTCAATCCTCAATCCTTAATCCGCAATCCACAATCCTCAACCTTCAATACTAAATACTCAATCTTCAATCCTCAATCCTCAATCCTCAATCCTCAATCCTCAATCCTCAATCCTCAATATTCAATCCTCAATACTCAATCTTCAATCATCAATCCTCAAACCTCAATTCTCAGTCGTCAATCCTCAGTCATCAATCCTCAATCTTCAATACTCAATCGTCAATCCTTAGTCCTCAATCCTCAATCCTCAATCCTCGTTCCTCAAACCTCAATCCTCAACCCTCAGTCTTCATCCTCAATCTTCAAACTTCAATCCTCAATCCTCAATATTCAATCATCAATACTCAATCTTCAATCCTCAATCCTCAAACCTCAATCCTCAGTCCTCATTCTTCAATCCTAAATACCCAATCCTCAATCTTCAATCCTCAATGCTCAATCCTGAATCCTCATTCCTCAATCTTCAACCCTGAATCCTCAATCCTCAATACTCAATCCTCAATCTTCAATCCTCAATACTCAATCTTCAATCCTCAATCCTCAATCCTCAATCCTCAATCCTCAATCTTCAATCCTCAACACTCAATCTTCAATCCTCAATCCTCAATCCTCAATCCTCAATCCCCATGCTTCAATCCTCAATACCCAATCCTCAATCTTCAATCCTCAATCCTCAATCCTCAATCCCAACTCCTCAATCCTCATTCTTCAATCCTCAATACCCAATCCTCAATTTCAATCCTCAATCCTCAATCCTCATTTCCCAATCCTCAATCCTCAACCCTCAGCCCTCATCCTCCATCCTCAGTACTCAATCCTCTATCCTCAATCTTCAATCCTCAATACCCAATCTTCAATCCTCATTCCTCAATCCTCAATCCTCAATCCTCAATCTTCAATACTCAATACTCAATCTGCAATCCTCAATCCTCAAACCTCAATCCTCAATCCTCATTCCTCAATCCTCAATACCCAATCCTCAATCCTCAATCCTCAATCCTCAATCCTCAATCCTCAATCTTCAACCCTGAATCCTCAATCCTCAATCCACAATCCTCAACCTTCTATACTCAATAATCAATCTCCAATCCTAGATCGTCAATCCTCAATACTCAATCCTCAATCTTCAACCCTGAATCCTCAATCCTCAATACTCAATCCTCAATCTTCAATCCTCAATACTCAATCCTAAATCCTCAGTCCTCAATCTTCAACCCTCAACACTCAATCTTCAATCCACAATCCTCAATCCTCAATCCTCAATCCTCAATCTTCAATCCTCATCACTAATCTTCAATCCTCAATCCTCAATCCTCAATCCTCAATCCTCATTCCTCAATCCTCAATACCCAATCCTCAATCCCCAATCCTCAATCCTCAATCCTCAATCCTCAATATTCAATCATCAATACTCAATCTACAATCATCAATCTTCAATCCTCAATACTCAATCTTCAATCCTCAATCCTCAAGCCTCAATCCTCAATCCTCAACCCTCAGGCATCAATACTCAATCTACAATATTCAATCCTCAATCCTTAATCCGCAATCCACAATCCTCAAGCTTCAATACTAAATACTCAATCTTCAATCCTCAATCCTCAATCCTCAATCCTCAATCCTCAATCCTCAATATTCAATCTTCAATACTCAATCTTCAATCATCAATCCTCAATCCTCAATTCTCAGTCGTCAATCCTCAGTCATCAATCCTCAATCTTCAATACTCAATCGTCAATCCTTAGTCCTCAATCCTCAATCCTCGATCCTCGTTCCTCAAACCTCAATCCTCAACCCTCAGTCTTCATCCTCAATCCTCAAACTTCAATCCTCAATCCTCAATATTCAATTATCAATACTCAATCTTCAATCCTCAATCCTCAACCCTCAATCCTCAATCCTCAATCCTCAATCCTCAATCCTCAATCCTCAATCCTCAATCCTCAATCCTCAATCCTCAATCCTCAATCCTCGACCTTCAATACTCAATAATCAATCTCCAATCCTAGATCCTCAATCCTCGATCCTCAATCCTCATTCTTCAATCCTCAATCCTCAATCCTCAATATTCAATCCTCAATACTCAATCTTCAATCATCATCCTCAATCCTCAAATCTCAGTCGTCAATCCTCAATCCTCAATCCTCATTCTTCAATCCTCAATACCCAATCCTCAATCTTCAATCCTCAAACATCAATCCTCAATTCTCAATCCTCAATCCTCAGTCCTGAGTCGTCGAACCTCAATCCCCGACCCTTAGCACTCATCCTCAATCCTCAGTCCTCAATCCTCAATCCTCAATCCTCAATCCTCATTCTTCAACCCTCAATACCCAATCCACAGTCTTCAATCCTCAATCCTCAATCCTCAATCCTAATTCCTCAATCCTCATTCTTCAATCCTCAATACCCAATCCTCAATTTCAATCCTCAATCCTCAATCCTCATTTCTCAATCCTCAAACCTCAACCCTTAGCCCTCATCCTCCATCCTCAGTACTCAATCCTCTATCCTCAATCCTCAATCCTCAATCCTCATTCCTCAATATTCAATCATCAATACTCAATCTTCAATCATCAGTCTTCAATCCTCAATACTCAATCTTCAATCTTCAATCCTCAATCCTCAATCCTCAATCCTCAATCCTCAGGCATCAATACTCAGTCTACAATATTCAATCCTCAATCCTTAATCCGCAATCCACAATCCTCAACCATCAATACTAAATACTCAATCTTCAATCCTCAATCCTCAATCCTCAATCCTCAGTCCTCAATCCTCAATCCTCAATATTCAATCCTCAATACTCAATCTTCAATCATCAATCCTCAATCCTCAATTCTCAGTCGTCAATCCTCAGTCATCAATCCTCAATCTTCAATACTCAATCGTCAATCCTTAGTCCTCAATCCTCAATCCTCAATCCTCGTTCCTCAAACCTCAATCCTCAACCCTCAGTCTTCATCCTCAATCCTCAAACTTCAATCTTCAATCCCCAATACTCAATCTTCAATCCTCATTCCTCAATCCTCAATCCTCAATCCTCAATCTTCAATCCTCAATACTCAATCTGCAATCGTCAATCCTCAAACCTCAATCCTCAGTCCTCATTCCTCAATCCTCAATACCCAATCCTCAATCCTCAATCCTCAATCCTCAATCCTCAATATTCAATCATCAATACTCAATCTTCAATCATCAATCTTCAATCCTCAATACTCAATCTTCAATCTTCAATCCTCAATCCTCAATCCTCAATCCTCAATCCTCAGGCATCAATACTCAATCTACAATATTCAATCCTCAATCCTTAACCCGCAATCCACAATCCTCAACCTTCAATACTAAATACTCAATCTTCAATCCTCAATCCTCAATCCTCAATCCTCAATCCTCAATCCTCAATCCTCAATATTCAATCCTCAATACTCAATCTTCAATCATCAATCCTCAAACCTCAATTCTCAGTCGTCAATCCTCAGTCATCAATCCTCAATCTTCAATACTCAATCGTCAATCCTTAGCCCTCAATCCTCAATCCTCAATCCTCGTTCTTCAAACCTCAATCCTCAACCCTCAGTCTTCATCCTCAATCCTCAAACTTCAATCCTCAATCCTCAATATTCAATCATCAATACTCAATCTTCAATACTCAATCCTCAAACCTCAATCCTCAGTCCTCATTCTTCAATCCTAAATACCCAATCCTCAATCTTCAATCCTCAATGCTCAATCCTGAATCCTCATTCCTCAATCTTCAACCCTGAATCCTCAATCCTCAATACTCAATCCTCAATCTTCAATCCTCAATACTCAATCTTCAATCCTCAATCCTCAATCCTCAATCCTCAATCCTCAATCTTCAATCCTCAACACTCAATCTTCAATCCTCAATCCTCAATCCTCAATCCTCAATCCCCATTCTTCAATCCTCAATACCCAATCCTCAACCTTCAATCCTCAATCCTCAATCCTCAATCCCAACTCCTCAATCCTCATTCTTCAATCCTCAATACCCAATCCTCAATTTCAATCCTCAATCCTCAATCCTCATTTCTCAATCCTCAATCCTCAACCCTCAGCCCTCATCCTCCATCCTCAGTACTCAATCCTCTATCCTCAATCTTCAATCCTCAATACCCAATCTTCAATCCTCATTCCTCAATCCTCAATCCTCAATCCTCAATCTTCAATCCTCAATACTCAATCTGCAATCCTCAATCCTCAAACCTCAATCCTCAATCCTCATTCCTCAATCCTCAATACCCAATCCTCAATCCTCAATCCTCAATCCTCAATCCTCAATCCTCAATCTTCAACCCTGAATCCTCAATCCTCAATCCACTATCCTCAACCTTCTATACTCAATAATCAATCTCCAATCCTAGATCGTCAATCCTCAATACTCAATCCTCAATCTTCAACCCTGAATCCTCAATCCTCAATACTCAATCCTCAATCTTTAATCCTCAATACTCAATCTTCAATCCTCAATCATCAATCCTCAATCCTCAATCCTCAATCCTCAATCTTCAATCCTCAACACTCAATCTTCAATACTCAATCCTCAATCCTCAATCCTCAATCCTCATTCTTCAACCCTCAATACCCAATCCACAGTCTTCAATCCTCAATCCTCAATCCTCAATCCTAATTCCTCAATCCTCATTCTTCAATCCTCAATACCCAATCCTCAATTTCAATCCTCAATCCTCAACCCTCATTTCTCAATCCTCAATCCTCAACCCTTAGCCCTCATCCTCCATCCTCAGTACTCAATCCTCTATCCTCAATCTTCAATCCCCAATACTCAATCTTCAATCCTCATTCCTCAATCCTCAATCCTCAATCCTCAATCCTCAATCTTCAATCCTCAATACTCAATCTGCAATCCTCAATCCTCAAACCTCAATCCTCAATCCTCATTCCTCAACCCTCAATACCCAATTCTCAATCCTCAATCCTCAATCCTCAATCCTCAATCTTCAGTCTTCAACCCTGAATCCTCAATCCTCAGTACTCAATCCTCAATCTTCAATCCTCAATACTCAATCTTCAATCCTCAATCATCAATCCTCAATCCTCAATCCTCAATCCTCAATCTTCAATCCTCAACACTCAATCTTCAATACTCAATCCTCAATCCTCAATCCTCAATCCTCATTCTTCAACCCTCAATACCCAATCCACAGTCTTCAATCCTCAATCCTCAATCCTCAATCCTAATTCCTCAATCCTCATTCTTCAATCCTCAATACCCAATCCTCAATTTCAATCCTCAATCCTCAACCCTCATTTCTCAATCCTCAATCCTCAACCCTTAGCCCTCATCCTCCATCCTCAGTACTCAATCCTCTATCCTCAATCTTCAATCCCCAATACTCAATCTTCAATCCTCATTCCTCAATCCTCAATCCTCAATCCTCAATCTTCAATCCTCAATACTCAATCTGCAATCCTCAATCCTCAAACCTCAATCCTCAATCCTCATTCCTCAACCCTCAATACCCAATCCTCAATCCTCAATCCTCAATCCTCAATCCTCAATATTCAATCATCAATACCCAATCTACAATCCTCATTCCTCAATCCTCAATCCTCAATCCTCAATCTTCAATCCTCAATACTCAATCTGCAATCCTCAATCCTCAAACCTCAATCCTCAATCCTCATTCCTCAATCCTCAATACCCAATCCTCAATCCTCATTCCTCACACCTCAATCCTCAACCCTCAGTCCTCATACTCAATTCTCAATTCTCAATCCTCAATCCTCAATCCTCAATCTTCAATCTTCAATAATCAATCTCCAATCCTCAATCCTCAATCCTCGATCCTCAATCCTCAGGCATCAATACTCAATCTTCAATACTCAACCCTCAATCCTCAATCCTCAATCCTCAATCCTCAAACCTCAATCCTCAATCCTCAATATTCAATCATCAATACTCAATCTTCAATCCTCAATCCTCAATCCTCAATCCTGAATCCTCAATCCTCAATCCTCAATCCTCAATCCTCAATCCTCAATCCTCAATCCTCAATCCTCAATCCTCAATCCTCAACCTTCAATACTCAATATTCAATCTCCAATCCTAGATCCTCAATCCTCGATCCTCAATCCTCATTCTTCAATCCTCAATACCCAATCCTCAGTCTTCAATCCTCAAACATCAATCCTCAATTCTCAATCCTCAATCCTCAATCCTCAATCCTCAATCCTCAATCCTCAGGCATCAATACTCAATCTACAATATTCAATCCTCAATCCTTAATCCTCAATCCACAATCCTCGACCTTCAATACTCAATACTCAGTCTTCAACCCTCAATCCTCAATCCTCAATCCTCAATCCTCAATCCTCAATATTCAATCCTCAATACTCAATCTTCAATCATCATCCTCAATCCTCAATTCTCAGTCGTCAATCCTCAATCCTCAATCCTCATTCTTCAATCCTCAATACCCAATCCTCAATCTTCAATCCTCAAACATCAATCCTCAATTCTCAATCCTCAATCCTCAGTCCTCAGTCGTCGAACCTCAATCCCCGACCCTTAGCACTCATCCTCAATCCTCAGTCCTCAATCCTCAATCCTCAAACCTAAATCCTCTACCGTCAGTCCTCGTCCTCAATCCTCAAACCTCAATCCTCAATCCTCAATATTCAATCATCAATACTCAATCTTCAATCCTCAATCCTCAATCCTCAATCCTCAATCCTCAATCCTCAATCCTCAATCCTCAATCCTCAATCCTCAGGCATCAATGCTCAATCTACAATATTCAATCCTCAGTCCTTAATCCTCAATCCACAATCCTCAACCTTCAATACTCAATACTCAATCTTCAATCCTCAATCCTCAATCCTCAATCCTCAATCCTCAATCCTCAATCCTCAATATTCAATCCTCTATACTCAATGTTCAATCATCAATCCTCAATCCTCAATTCTCAGTCGTCAATCCTCAGTCATCAATCCTCAATCGTCAATACTCAATCGTCAATCCTTAGTCCTCAATCCTCAATCCTCAATCCTCGTTCCTCAAACCTCAATCCTCAACCCTCAGTCTTCATCCTCAATCCTCAAACCTCAGTCCTCCATCCTCAATATTCAATCATCAATACTCAATCTTCAATCCTCAATCCTCAAACCTCAATCCTCAATCCTCATTCTTCAATCCTAAATACCCAATCCTCAATCTTCAATCCTCAATCCTCAATACTCAATTCTCAATCCTCAATCCTTAATCCTCAGACCTCAAACATCAATATTCAACCCTCAGTCCTCGTCCTCAATCCACAACCCTCAATCCTCAGTCCTCAATATTCAATCATCAATCTTCAATCTTCAATCCTCAATCCTCAAACCTCAATCCTCAATCCTCAATCTTCAACCCTGAATATTCAATCCTCAATACTCAATCCTCAATCTTCAATCCTCAATCCTCAATCCTCAATTCTCAATCCTCAATCCTCAATCCTCAGTCCTCAATCCTCAATCCTCAATCCTCAATCCACAATCCTCAACCTTCTATACTCAATAATCAATCTCCAATCCTAGATCCTCAATCCTCAATCCTCAATCCTCAATCTTCAACCCTGAATCCTCAATCCTCAATACTCAATCCTCAATGTTCAATCCACAATACTCAATCTTCAATCCTCAATCCTCAATCCTGAATCCTCAATCCTCAATCTTCAACCCTCAACACTCAATCTTCGATCCTCAATCCTCAATCCTCAATCCTCAATCCTCAATCTTCAATCCACAACACTAATCTTCAATCCTCAATCCTCAATCCTCAATCCTCAATCCTCATTCTTCAATCCTCAATACCCAATCCTCAATCTTCAATCCTCAATCCTCAATCCTCAATCCTAATTCCTCGATCCTCATTCTTCAATCCTCAATACTCAATCCTCAATCCTCAATCCTCAATCTTCAATCCTCAATACTCAATCTGCAATCCTCAATCCTCAATCCTCAAACCTCAATCCTCAATCCTCATTCCACAATCCTCAATACCCAATCCTCAATCCTCAATCCTCAATCCTCAATCCTCAATATTCAATCATCAATACTCAATCTTCAATCCTCAATCTTCAATCCTCAATACTCAATATTCAATCCTCAATCCTCAATCCTCAATCCTCAATCCTCACTCCTCAGGCATCAATACTCAATCTACAATATTCAATCCTCAATCCTTAATCCTCAATCCACAATCCTCAACCTTCAATACTCAATACTCAATCTTCAATCCTCAATTCTCAATCCTCAATCCTCAATCCTCAATCCTCAATATACAATCCTCACTACTCAATCTTCAATCATCATCCTCAATCCTCAATTCTCAGTCGTCAATCCTCAGTCATCAATCCTCAACATTCAATACTCAATCGTCAATCCTTAGTCCTCAATCCTCAATCCTCAATCCTCGTTCCTCAAACCTCAATCCTCAACCCTCAGTCTTCATCCTCAATCCTCAAACCTCAATCCTCAATCCTCAGTATTCAGTCATCAATACTCAATCTTCAATCCTCAATCCTCAAACCTCAATCCTCAATCCTCATTCTTCAATCCTAAATACCCAATCCTCAATCTTCAATCCTCAATCCTCAATCCTCAATTCTCAATCCTCAATCCTTAATCCTCAGACCTCAGACATCAATATTCAACCCTCAGACCTCGTCCTCAATCTACAACCCTCAATCCTCAGTCCTCAATATTCAATCATCAATATTCAATCTTCAATCCTCAATCCTCAATCCTCAATCCTCAATTCTGAATCCTCAATCTTCAATCCTCAATCCTCAATCCTCAATACTCAATCCTCAATCCTCAATCTTCAATCCTGAATACCCACTCCTCAATCTTCAATCCTGAATCCTCAACCCTCAATCCTAATTCCTCAATCCTCATTCTTCAATCATCAATACCCAATCCTCAATTTCAATCCTCAATCCTCAATCCTCAATTGTCAATCCTCAATCCTCAGTCCTCAGTCCTCAAACCGCAATCCTCAACCCTCAGCCCTCATCCTCCATCCTCAATCCTCAATCCTCAACCCTCAATCTTCAATCCTCAATTCTCAGTCTTCAATCCTCGATCCTGAATCATCAATACTCAATCCTCAATCCTCAGGCATCAATACTCAATCTTCAATACTCAATCCTCAAACCTCAATCCTCAATCCTCATTTTTCAATCCTAACTGCCCAATCCTCAATCTTCAATCCTCAATCCTCAATACTCAATTCTCAATCCTCAATCCTTAACCCTCAGACCTCAAACATCAATATTCAACCCTCAGTCCTCGTCCTCAATCCACAACCCTCAATCCTCAGTCCTCAATATTCAATCATCAATATTCAATCTTCAATCCTCAATCCTCAATCCTCAATCCTCAATCCTCAATCCTCAATCTTCAACCCTGAATACTCAATCCTCAATCCTCAATCCTCAACATTCAATACTCAATATTCAATCTCCAATCCTAGATCCTCAATCCTCGATCCTCAATCCTCATTCTTCAATCCTCAATACCCAATCCTCAGTCTTCAATCCTCAAACATCAATCCTCAATCCTCAATCCTCAATCCTCAATCCTCAATCCTCAATCCTCAATCCTCAGGCATCAATGCTCAATCTACAATATTCAATCCTCAGTCCTTAATCCTCAATCCACAATCCTCAACCTTCAATACTCAATACTCAATCTTCAATCCTCAATCCTCAATCCTCAATCCTCAATCCTCAATCCTCAATCCTCAATATTCAATCCTCTATACTCAATGTTCAATCATCAATCCTCAATCCTCAATTCTCAGTCGTCAATCCTCAGTCATCAATCCTCAATCGTCAATACTCAATCGTCAATCCTTAGTCCTCAATCCTCAATCCTCAATCCTCGTTCCTCAAACCTCAATCCTCAACCCTCAGTCTTCATCCTCAATCCTCAAACCTCAGTCCTCCATCCTCAATATTCAATCATCAATACTCAATCTTCAATCCTCAATCCTCAAACCTCAATCCTCAATCCTCATTCTTCAATCCTAAATACCCAATCCTCAATCTTCAATCCTCAATCCTCAATACTCAATTCTCAATCCTCAATCCTTAATCCTCAGACCTCAAACATCAATATTCAACCCTCAGTCCTCGTCCTCAATCCACAACCCTCAATCCTCTGTCCTCAATATTCAATCATCAATATTCAATCTTCAATCCTCAATCCTCAAACCTCAATCCTCAATCCTCAATCTTCAACCCTGAATATTCAATCCTCAATACTCAATCCTCAATCTTCAATCCTCAATCCTCAATCCTCAATTCTCAATCCTCAATCCTCAATCCTCAGTCCTCAATCCTCAATCCTCAATCCTCAATCCACAATCCTCAACCTTCTATACTCAATAATCAATCTCCAATCCTAGATCCTCAATCCTCAATCCTCAATCCTCAATCTTCAACCCTGAATCCTCAATCCTCAATACTCAATCCTCAATGTTCAATCCTCAATACTCAATCTTCAATCCTCAATCCTCAATCCTGAATCCTCAATCCTCAATCTTCAAACCTCAACACTCAATCTTCGATCCTCAATCCTCAATCCTCAATCCTCAATCCTCAATCTTCAATCCACAACACTAATCTTCAATCCTCAATCCTCAATCCTCAATCCTCAATCCTCATTCTTCAATCCTCAATACCCAATCCTCAATCTTCAATCCTCAATCCTCAATCCTCAATCCTAATTCCTCGATCCTCATTCTTCAATCCTCAATACTCAATCCTCAATCCTCAATCCTCAATCTTCAATCCTCAATACTCAATCTGCAATCCTCAATCCTCAATCCTCAAACCTCAATCCTCAATCCTCATTCCACAATCCTCAATACCCAATCCTCAATCCTCAATCCTCAATCCTCAATCCTCAATATTCAATCATCAATACTCAATCTTCAATCCTCAATCTTCAATCCTCAATACTCAATATTCAATCCTCAATCCTCAATCCTCAATCCTCAATCCTCACTCCTCAGGCATCAATACTCAATCTACAATATTCAATCCTCAATCCTTAATCCTCAATCCACAATCCTCAACCTTCAATACTCAATACTCAATCTTCAATCCTCAATTCTCAATCCTCAATCCTCAATCCTCAATCCTCAATATACAATCCTCACTACTCAATCTTCAATCATCATCCTCAATCCTCAATTCTCAGTCGTCAATCCTCAGTCATCAATCCTCAACATTCAATACTCAATCGTCAATCCTTAGTCCTCAATCCTCAATCCTCAATCCTCGTTCCTCAAACCTCAATCCTCAACCCTCAGTCTTCATCCTCAATCCTCAAACCTCAATCCTCAATCCTCAGTATTCAGTCATCAATACTCAATCTTCAATCCTCAATCCTCAAACCTCAATCCTCAATCCTCATTCTTCAATCCTAAATACCCAATCCTCAATCTTCAATCCTCAATCCTCAATCCTCAATTCTCAATCCTCAATCCTTAATCCTCAGACCTCAGACATCAATATTCAACCCTCAGACCTCGTCCTCAATCTACAACCCTCAATCCTCAGTCCTCAATATTCAATCATCAATATTCAATCTTCAATCCTCAATCCTCAATCCTCAATCCTCAATTCTGAATCCTCAATCTTCAATCCTCAATCCTCAATCCTCAATACTCAATCCTCAATCCTCAATCTTCAATCCTGAATACCCACTCCTCAATCTTCAATCCTGAATCCTCAACCCTCAATCCTAATTCCTCAATCCTCATTCTTCAATCATCAATACCCAATCCTCAATTTCAATCCTCAATCCTCAATCCTCAATTGTCAATCCTCAATCCTCAGTCCTCAGTCCTCAAACCGCAATCCTCAACCCTCAGCCCTCATCCTCCATCCTCAATCCTCAATCCTCAACCCTCAATCTTCAATCCTCAATTCTCAGTCTTCAATCCTCGATCCTGAATCATCAATACTCAATCCTCAATCCTCAGGCATCAATACTCAATCTTCAATACTCAATCCTCAAACCTCAATCCTCAATCCTCATTTTTCAATCCTAACTGCCCAATCCTCAATCTTCAATCCTCAATCCTCAATACTCAATTCTCAATCCTCAATCCTTAACCCTCAGACCTCAAACATCAATATTCAACCCTCAGTCCTCGTCCTCAATCCACAACCCTCAATCCTCAGTCCTCAATATTCAATCATCAATATTCAATCTTCAATCCTCAATCCTCAATCCTCAAACCTCAATCCTCAATCCTCAATCTTCAACCCTGAATACTCAATCCTCAATACTCAATCCTCAATCTTCAATCCTCAATACTCAATCTTCAATCCTCTATCCTCAAACCTCAACCCTCAATATTCAATCATAAATACTCACTCTTCAATCCTCAATCCTCAATCCTCAATTCTCAATCCTCAATCCTCAATCCTCAATCCTCAATCCTCATTCTTCAATCCTCAATACCCAATCCTCAATCTTCAATCATCAATCGTCAATCCTCAATCCTAATTCCTCAATCCTCATTCTTCAATCCTCAATACCCAATTCTCAGTTTCAATCCTCAATCCTCAATCCTCACTTCTCAATCCTCAATCCTCAACCCTCAGCCCTCACCCTCCATCATCAATCCTCAATCCTCAATCCTCAATCCTAACTCCTCAATCCTCATTCTTCAATCCTCAATACCCAATCCTCAATTTCAATCCTCAATCCTCAATCCTCATTTCTCAATCCTCAATCCTCAACCCTCAGCCCTCATCCTCGATCCTCAGTACTCAATCCTCTATCCTCAATCTTCAATCCTCAATACTCAATCTTCAATCCTCATCCCTCAATCCTCAATCCTCAATCCTCAATATTCAATCCTCAATACTCAATCTTCCATCATCAATCCTCAATCCTCAATTCTCAGTCGTCAATCCTCAGTCATCAATCCTCAATCTTCAATACTCAATCGTCAATCCTTAGTCCTCAATCCTCAATCCTCAATCCTCGTTCCTCAAACCTCAATCCTCAACCCTCAGTCTTCATCCTCAATCCTCAAGCTTCAATCCTCAATCCTCAATATTCAATCATCAATACTCAATCTTCAATCCTCAATCCTCAAACCTTAATCCTCAGTCCTCATTCTTCAATCCTAAATACCCAATCCTCAATCTTCAATCCTCAATGCTCAATCCTGAATCCGCAATCCTCAATCTTCAACCCTGAATCCTCAATCCTCAATACTCAATCCTCAATCTTCAATCCTCAATACTCAATCTTCAATCCTCAATCCTCAATCCTCAATCCTCAATCCTCAATCTTCAATCCTCAACACTCAATCTTCAATCCTCAATCCTCAATCCTCAATCCTCAATCCCCATTCTTCAATCCTCAATACCCAATCCTCAATCTTCAATCCTCAATCCTCAATCCTCAATCCCAACTCCTCAATCCACATTCTTCAATCCTCAATACCCAATCCTCAATTTCAATCCTCAATCCTCAATCCTCATTTCTCAATCCTCAATCCTCAACCCTCAGCCCTCATCCTCCATCCTCAGTACTCAATCCTCTATCCTCAATCTTCAATCCTCAATACCCAATCTTCAATCCTCATTCCTCAATCCTCAATCCTCAATCCTCAATCTTCAATCCTCAATACTCAATCTGCAATCCTCAATCCTCAAACCTCAATCCTCAATCCTCATTCCTCAATCCTCAATACCCAATCCTCAATCCTCAATCCTCAATCCTCAATCCTCAATCCTCAATCCTCAATCTTCAACCCTGAATCCTCAATCCTCAATCCACGATCCTCAACCTTCTATACTCAATAATCAATCTCCAATCCTAGATCGTCAATCCTCAATACTCAATCCTCAATCTTCAACCCTGAATCCTCAATCCTCAATACTCAATCCTCAATCTTCAATCCTCAATACTCAATCCTAAATCCTCAGTCCTCAATCTTCAACCCTCATCACTAATCTTCAATCTTCAATCCTCAATCCTCAATCCTCAATCCTCATTCTTCAATCCTCAATACCCAATCCTCAATCTTCAATCCTCGATCCTCAATCCTCAATCCTAATTCGTCAATCCTCATTGTTCAATCCTCAATACCCAATCCTCAATTTCAATCCTCAATCCTCAGCCCTCATTTCTCAATCCTCAATCCTCAACCCTCAGCCCTCATCCTCCATCCTCAATCCTCAATCCCCAATCCTCAATCTTCAATCCTCAATTCTCAGTCTTCAATCCTCGATCCTCAATCATCAATCCTCAATCCTCAATCCTCAGGCATCAATACTCAATCTTCAATGCTCAATCCTCAATCCTCAATCCTCAATCCTCATTCCCCAACCCTCAATCCTCATTCCTCACACTTCAATCCTCAACCCTCAGTCCTCATACTCAATTCTCAATTCTCAATACTCAATCCTCAATCCTCAATCTTCAATCTTCAATAATCAATCTCCAATCCTCAATCCTCAATCCTCAATCCTCGATCCTCAATCCTCAGGCATCAATACTCAATCTTCAATACTCAACCCTCAATCCTCAATCCTCAATCCTCAATCCTCAAACCTCAATCCTCAATCCTCAATATTCAATCATCAATACTCAATCTTCAATCCTCAATCCTCAATCCTCAATCCTCAATCCTCAATCCTCAATCCTCAATCCTCAATCGTCAGGCATCAATACTCAATCTACAATATTCAATCCTCAGTCCTTAATCCTCAATCCACAATCCTCAAACTTCAATACTCAATACTCAATCTTCAATCCTCAATCTTCAATCCTCAATCCTCAATCCTCAATCCTCAATCCTCAATATTCAATCCTCTATACTCAATGTTCAATCATCAATCCTCAATCCTCAATTCTCAGTCGTCAATCCTCAGTCATCAATCCTTAATCGTCAATACTCAATCGTCAATCCTTAGTCCTCAATCCTCAATCCTCAATCCTCGTTCCTCAAACCTCAATCCTCAACCCTCAGTCTCCATCCTCAATCCTCAAACCTCAATCCTCAATCCTCAATATTCAATCATCAATACTCAATCTTCAATCCTCAATCCTCAAACCTCAATCCTCAATCCTCATTCTTCAATTCTAAATACCCAATCCTGAATCTTCAATCCTCAATCCTCAATCCTCAAGTCTCAATCCTCAATCCTTAATCCCCAGACCTCAAACATCAATATTCAACCCTGAGTCCTCGTCCACAATCCACAACCCTCAATCCACAGTCCTCAATATTCAATCATCAATATTCAATCTTCAATCCTCAATCCTCAATCCTCAATCCTCAATCCTCAATCTTCAGTCTTCAACCCTGAATCCTCAATCCTCAGTACTCAATCCTCAATCTTCAATCCTCAATACTCAATCTTCAATCCTCAATCATCAATCCTCAATCCTCAACCCTCAATCCTCAATCTTCAATCCTCAACACTCAATCTTCAATACTCAATCCTCAATCCTCAATCCTCAATCCTCATTCTTCAACCCTCAATACCCAATCCACAGTCTTCAATCCTCAATCCTCAATCCTCAATCCTAATTCCTCAATCCTCATTCTTCAATCCTCAATACCCAATCCTCAATTTCAATCCTCAATCCTCAACCCTCATTTCTCAATCCTCAATCCTCAACCCTTAGCCCTCATCCTCCATCCTCAGTACTCAATCCTCTATCCTCAATCTTCAATCCCCAATACTCAATCTTCAATCCTCATTCCTCAATCCTCAATCCTCAATCCTCAATCTTCAATCCTCAATACTCAATCTGCAATCCTCAATCCTCAAACCTCAATCCTCAATCCTCATTCCTCAACCCTCAATACCCAATCCTCAATCCTCAATCCTCAATCCTCAATCCTCAATATTCAATCATCAATACTCAATCTTCAATCATCAATCTTCAATCCTCAATACACAATCTTCAATCTTCAATCCTCAATCCTCAATCCTCAATCCTCAATCCTCAGCCATCAATACTCAGTCTACAATATTCAATCCTCAATCCTTAATCCGCAATCCACAATCCTCAACCATCAATACTAAATACTCAATCTTCAATCCTCAATCCTCAATCCTCAATCCTCAATCCTCAATCCTCAATCCTCAATATTCAATCCTCAATACTCAACCTTCAATCATCAATCCTCAATCCTCAATTCTCAGTCGTCAATCCTCAGTCATCAATCCTCAATCTTCAATACTCAATCGTCAATCCTTAGTCCTCAATCCTCAATCCTTAATCCTCGTTCCTCAAACTTCAATCCTCAACCCTCAGTCTTCATCCTCAATCCTCAAACTTCAATCCTCAATCCTCAATATTCAATCATCAATACTCAATCTTCAATCCTCAATCCTCAAACCTCAATCCTCAGTCCTCATTCTTCAATCCTAAATACCCAATCCTCAATCTTCAATCCTCAATGCTCAATCCTGAATCCTCAATCCTAAATCTTCAACCCTGAATCCTCAATCCTCAATACTCAATCCTCAATCTTCAATCCTCAATACTCAATCTTCAATCCTCAATCCTCAATCCTCAATCCTCAATCCTCAATCCTCAATCCTCAATCCTCAATCTTCAATCCTCAACACTCAATCTTCAATCCTCAATCCTCAATCCTCAATCCTCAATCCCCATTCTTCAATCCTCAATACCCAATCCTCAATCTTCAATCCTCAATCCTCAATCCTCAATCCCAACTCCTCAATCCTCATTCTTCAATCCTCAATACCCAATCCTCAATTTCAATCCTCAATCCTCAATCCTCATTTCTCAATCCTCAATCCTCAACCCTCAGCCCTCATCCTCCATCCTCAGTACTCAATCCTCTATCCTCAATCTTCAATCCTCAATACCCAATCTACAATCCTCATTCCTCAATCCTCAATCCTCAATCCTCAATCTTCAATCCTCAATACTCAATCTGCAATCCTCAATCCTCAAACCTCAATCCTCAATCCTCATTCCTCAATCCTCAATACCCAATCCTCAATCCTCAATCCTCAATCCTCAATCCTCAATCCTCAATCTTCAACCCTGAATCCTCAATCCTCAATCCACAATCCTCAACCTTCTATACTCAATAATCAATCTCCAATCCTAGATCGTCAATCCTCAATACTCAATCCTCAATCTTCAACCCTGAATCCTCAATCCTCAATACTCAATCCTCAATCTTCAATCCTCAATACTCAATCCTAAATCCTCAGTCCTCAATCTTCAACCCTCAACACTCAATCTTCAATCCACAATCCTCAATCCTCAATCCACAATCCTCAATCTTCAATCCTCATCACTAATCTTCAATCTTCAATCCTCAATCCTCAATCCTCAATCCTCACTCTTCAGTCCTCAATACCCAATCCTCAATCTTCAATCCTCGATCCTCAATCCTCAATCCTAATTCCTCAATCCTCATTGTTCAATCCTCAATACCCAATCCTCAATTTCAATCCTCAATCCTCAATCCTCATTTCTCAATCCTCAATCCTCAACCCTCAGCCCTCATCATCCATCCTCAATCCTCAATCCCCAATCCTCAATCTTCAATCCTCAATTCTCAGTCTTCAATCCTCGATCCTCAATCATCAATCCTCAATCCTCAATCCTCAGGCATCAATACTCAATGTTCAATGCTCAATCCTCAATCGTCAATCCTCAATCCTCATTCCCCAACCCTCAATCCTCATTCCTCACACCTCAATCCTCAACCCTCAGTCCTCATACTCAATTCTCAATTCTCAATCCTCAATCCTCAATCCTCAGTCTTCAATCTTCAATAATCAATCTCCAATCCTCAATCCTCAATCCTCGATCCTCAATCCTCAGGCATCAATACTCAATCTTCAATACTCAACCCTCAATCCTCAATCCTCAATCCTCAATCCTCAAACCTCAATCCTCAATCCTCAATATTCAATCATCAATACTCAATCTCCAATCCTCAATCCTCAATCCTCGATCCTCAATCCTCAGGCATCAATACTCAATCCTGAATCCTCAATCCTCAATCCTCAATCCTCAATCCTCAACCTTCAATACTCAATATTCAATCTCCAATCCTAGATCCTCAATCCTCGATCCTCAATCCTCATTCTTCAATCCTCAATACCCAATCCTCAGTCTTCAATCCTCAAACATCAATCCTCAATTCTCAATCCTCAATCCTCAATCCTCAATCCTCAATCCTCAATCCTCAGGCATCAATACTCAATCTACAATATTCAATCCTCAATCCTTAATCCTCAATCCACAATCCTCGACCTTCAATACTCAATACTCAATCTTCAACCCTCAATCCTCAATCCTCAATCCTCAATCCTCAATCCTCAATATTCAATCCTCAATACTCAATCTTCAATCATCATCCTCAATCCTCAATTCTCAGTCGTCAATCCTCAATCCTCAATCCTCATTCTTCAATCCTCAATACCCAATCCTCAATCTTCAATCCTCAAACATCAATCCTCAATTCTCAATCCTCAATCCTCAGTCCTCAGTCGTCGAACCTCAATCCCCGACCCTTAGCACTCATCCTCAATCCTCAGTCCTCAATCCTCAATCCTCAAACCTAAATCCTCTACCGTCAGTCCTCGTCCTCAATCCTCAAACCTCAATCCTCAATCCTCAATATTCAATCATCAATACTCAATCTTCAATCCTCAATCCTCAATCCTCAATCCTCAATCCTCAATCCTCAATCCTCAATCCTCAATCCTCAATCCTCAGGCATCAATGCTCAATCTACAATATTCAATCCTCAGTCCTTAATCCTCAATCCACAATCCTCAACCTTCAATACTCAATACTCAATCTTCAATCCTCAATCCTCAATCCTCAATCCTCAATCCTCAATCCTCAATCGTCAATATTCAATCCTCTATACTCAATGTTCAATCATCAATCCTCAATCCTCAATTCTCAGTCGTCAATCCTCAGTCATCAATCCTCAATCGTCAATACTCAATCGTCAATCCTTAGTCCTCAATCCTCAATCCTCAATCCTCGTTCCTCAAACCTCAATCCTCAACCCTCAGTCTCCATCCTCAATCCTCAAACCTCAATCCTCAATCCTCAATATTCAATCATCAATACTCAATCTTCAATCCTCAATCCTCAAACCTCAATCCTCAATCCTCATTCTTCAATCCTAAATATCCAATCCTCAATCTTCAATCCTCAATCCTGAATCCTCAATTCTCAATCCTCAATCATTAATCCCCAGACCTCAAACATCAATATTCAACCCTGAGTCCTCGTCCACAATCCACAACCCTCAATCCTCAGTCCTCAATATTCAATCATGAATATTCAATCTTCAATCCTCAATCCTCAATCCTCAATCCTCAATCCTCAATCTTCAATCTTCAACCCTGAATCCTCAATCGTTAATACTCAATCCTCAATCTTCAATCCTCAATACTCAATCATCAATCCTCAATCATCAATCCTCAATCCTCAATCCTCAATCTTCAATCCTCAACACTCAATCTTCAATCCTCAATCCTCAATCCTCAATCCTCAATCCTCATTCTTCAATCCTCAATACCCAATCCACAGTCTTCAATCCTCAATCCTCAATCCTCAATCCTAATTCCTCAGTCCTCATTCTTCAATCCTCAATACCCAATCCTCAATTTCAATCCTCAATCCTCAATCCCCATCTCTCAATCCTCAATCCTCAACCCTTAGCCCTCATCCTCCATCCTCAGTACTCAATCCTCTATCCTCAATCTTCAATCCCCAATACTCAATCTTCAATCCTCATTCCTCAGTCCTCAATCCTCAATCCTCAATCTTCAATCCTCAATACTCAATCTGCAATCCTCAATCCTCAAACCTCAATCCTCAATCCTCATTCCTCAATCCTCAATACCCAATCCTCAATCCTCAATCCTCAATCCTCAATCCTCAATATTCAATCATCAATACTCAATCTTGAATCATCAATCTTCAATCCTCAATACTCAATCTTCAATCCTCAACCCTCAATCCTCAATCCTCAATCCTCAATCCTCAAACCTCAATACTCAGTCCTCAATATTCAATCATCAGTACTCAATCTTCAATCCTCAATCCTCAATCCTCAATCCTCAATCCTCAATCCTCAATCCTAAATCCTGAATCCTCAATCCACAATCCTCAACCTTGAATACTCAATAATCAATCTCCAGTCCTACATCCTCAATCCTCAATCCTCAATCCTCATCTTCAATCCTCAATACCCAATCCTCAATCTTCAATCCTCAAACATCAATCCTCAATTCTCAATCCTCAATCCTCAGTCGTCAGTCGTCGAACCTCAATCCCCGACGCTTAGCCCTCATCCTCAATCCTCAGTCCTCAATCCTCAATCCTCAAACCTAAATCCTCCGCCGTCAGTCCTCGTCCTCAGTCCTCAAACCTCAATCCTCAATCCTCAATATTCAATCATCTATACTCAATCTTCAATCCACAATCCTCAATCCTCAATCCTCAATCCTCAATCCTCAATCCTCAGTATTCAATCATCAATACTCAATCTTCAACACTCAATCTTCAATCCTCAATGCTCAATCTTCAATCCATCAATATTCAATCCTCAATCCTCAACCCTCAATCCTCAGGCATCAATACTCAATCTACAATATTCAATCCTCAATCCTTAATCCTCAATCCACAATCCTCAACCTTCAATACTCAATACTCAATCGTCAATCCTCAATCCTCAGCCCTCAATCCTCAATCCTCAATCCTCAATCCGCAATATTCAATCCTCAATACTCAATCTTCAGTCAGCAATCCTCAATCCTCAATTCTCAGTCGTCAATCCTCAGTCATCAATCCTCAATCTTCAATACTCAATCGTCAATCCTTAGTCCTCAATCCTCAATCCTCAATCCTCGTTCCTCAAACCTCAATCCTCAACCCTCAGTCTTCATCCTCAATCCTCAAACCTCAATCCTCAATACTCAATATTCAATCATCAATACTCAATCTTCAATCCCCAATCCTCAAACCTCAATCCTCAATCCTCATTCTTCAATGGTCAATACCCAATCCTCAATCTTCAATCCTCAATACTCAATCTTCAATCCTCATTCCTCAATCCTCAATCCTCAATCCTCAATCTTTAATCCTCAATCCTCAATCTTCAATCCTCAATTCTCAGTCTTCAATCCTCGATCCTCAATCATCAATCCTCAATCCTCAATCCTCAATCCTCAATATTCAATCATCAATACTCAATCTTCAACCCCCAATCTTCAATCCTCAATTCTCAATCGTCAATCCTCAATCCTCAATCCTCAATCCTCAATCCTCAATCCTCAATCCTCAATCCTCAATCCTCAACCTTCAATACTCAATAATCAATCTCCAATCCTAGATCCTCAATCCTCGATCCTCAATCCTCATTCTTCAATCCTCAATACCCAATCCTCAGTCTTCAATCCTCAAACATCAATCCTCAATTCTCAATCCTCAATCCTCAATCCTCAATCCTCAATCCTCAATCCTCAGGCATCAATACTCAATCTACAATATTCAATCCTCAATCCTTAATCCTCAATCCACAATCCTCGACCTTCAATACTCAATACTCAATCTTCAACCCTCAATCCTCAATCCTCAATCCTCAATCCTCAATCCTCAATATTCAATCCTCAATACTCAATCTTCAATCATCATCCTCAATCCTCAATTCTCAGTCGTCAATGCTCAATCCTCAATCCTCATTCTTCAATCCTCAATACCCAATCCTCAATCTTCAATCCTCAAACATCAATCCTCAATTCTCAATCCGCAATCCTCAGTCCTCAGTCGTCGAACCTCAATCACCGACCCTTAGCACTCATCCACAATCCTCAGTCCTCAATCCTCAATCCTCAAACCTAAATCCTCTACCGCAAGTCCTCGTCCTCAATCCTCAAACCTCAATCCTCAATCCTCAATATTCAGTCATCAATACTCAATCTTCAATCCTCAATCCTCAATCCTCAATTCTCAATCCTCAATCCTCAATCCTCAATATTCAATCATCAATACTCAATCTTCAACCCTCAATCTTCAATCCTCAATACTCAATCTTCAATCCTCAATCCTCAATCCTCAATCCTCAATCCTCAATCCTCAATCCTCAGGCATCAATACTCAATCTACAATATTCAATCCTCAGTCCTTAATCCTCAATCCACAATCCTCAACCTTCAAGACTCAATACTCAATCTTCAATCCTCAATCCTCAATCCTCAATCCTCAATCCTCAATCCTCAATCCTCAATATTCAGTCCTCTATACTCAATGTTCAATCATCAATCCTCAATCCTCAATTCTCAGTCGTCAATCCTCAGTCATCAATCCTCGTTCCTCAAACCTCAATCCTCAACCCTCAGTCTCCATCCTCAATCCTCAAACCTCAATCCTCAATCCTCATTCTTCAATCCTAAATACCCAATCCTCAATCTTCAATCCTCAATCCTCAATCCTCAATTCTCAATCCTCAATCCTTAATCCCGAGACCTCAAACATCAATATTCAACCCTGAGTCCTCGTCCACAATCCACAACGCTCAATCCTCAGTCCTCAATATTCAATCATCAATATTCAATCTTCAATCCTCAATCCTCAATCCTCAATCCTCAATCCTCAATCTTCAATCTTGAACCCTGAATCCTCAATCGTCAATACTCAATCCTCAATCTTCAATCCTCAATACTCAATCTTCAACCCTCAATCATCAATCCTCAATCCTCAATCCTCAATCTTCAATCCTCAACACTCAATCTTCAATACTCAATCCTCAATCCTCAATCCTCAATCCTCATTCTTCAATCCTCAATACCCAATCCACAGTCTTCAATCCCCAATCCTCAATCCTCAATACTAATTCCTCAATCCTCATTCTTCAATCCTCAATACCCAATCCTCAATTTCAATCCTCAATCCTCAATCCTCATTTCTCAATCCTCAATCCTCAACCCTTAGCCCTCATTCTCCATCCTCAGTACTCAATCCTCTATCCTCAATCTTCAATCCCCAATACTCAATCTTCAATCCTCATTCCTCAATCCTCAAGCCTAATTCCTCAATCCTCATTCTTCAATCCTCAATACCCAATCCTCAATTTCAATCCTCAATCCTCAATCCTCTTTTCTCAATCCTCAATCCTCAACCCTCAGCCCTCATTCTCCATCCTCAATCCTCAATCCTCAATCCCCAACCTTCAATCCTCAATTCTCAATCTTCAATCCTCGATCCTCAATCATCAATCCTCAATCCTCAACCCTCAGGCATCAATACTCAATCTTCAATGCTCAATCCTCAATCCTCAATCCTCAATCCTCATTCCCCAAACCTCAATCCTCATTCCTCATACCTCAATCCTCAACCCTCAGTACTCATACTCAATTCGCAATTCTCAATCCTCAATCCTCAATCCTCAATCTTCAATCATCAATAATCAATCTCCAATCCGCAATCCTCAATCCTCGATCCTCAATCCTCAGGCATCAATACTCAATCTTCAATACTCAATCTTCAATCCTCAATCCTCAATCCTCAATCCTCAATCCTCAATCTTCAATCCTCAACACTCAATCTTCAATCCTCAATCCTCAATCCTCAATCCTCAATCCTCAATCTTCAATCCTCAACACTCAATCTTCAATCCTCAGTCCTCAATCCTCAATCCTCAATCCTCATTCTTCAATCTTCAATCCTCAATACTCAATCTTCAATCCTCAATCCTCAATCCTCAATCCTCAATCCTCAATCTTCAATCCTCAACACTCAATCTTCAATCCTCAATCCTCAACCCTCAATCCTCAATCCTCATTCTTCAACCCTCAATACCCAATCCTCAATCTTCAATCCTCAATCCTCAATCCTCAATCCTAATACCTCAATCCTCATTCTTCAATCCTCAATACCCAATCCTCAATTTCAATCCTCAATCCTCAATCCTCATTTCTCAATCCTTAATCCTCAACCCTCAGCCCTCATCCTCCATCCTCAGTCCTCAATCCTCAATCCTCAATCTTCAATCCTCAATTCTCAATCTTCAATCCTCGATCCTCAATCATCAATCCTCAATCCTCAATCCTCAGGCATCAATACTCAATCTTCAATGCTCAATCCTCAAACCTCAATCATCAATCCTCATTCCTCAATCCTCAATACCCAATCATCAATCCTCAATTCTCAATCCTCAATCCTCAATATTCAATCATCAATACTCAATCTTCAATCCCCAATCATCAATCCTCAATACTCAATCTTCAATCCTCAGTCCTCAATCCTCAATCCTCAATCCTCAATCCACAGGCATCAATACTCAATCTACAATATTCAATCCTCAATCCTTAATCCTCAATCCACAATCCTCAACCTTCAATACTCAATACTCAATCTTCAATCCTCAATCCTCAATCCTCAATCCTCAATCCTCAATCCTCATTATTCAATCCTCAATACTCAATCTTCAATCATCAATCCTCAATACTCAATCCTCAGTCGTCAATCCTCAGTCACCAATCCTCAATCTTCAATACTCAATCTGCAATCCTCAATCCACAAACCTCAATCCTCAGTACTCATTCTTCAATCCTAAATACCCAATCCTCCATCTTCAATCCTCAATCCTCAATACTCAATTCTCAATCCTCAATCCTTAATCCTCAGACCTCAAACATCAATATTCAACCCTCAGTCCTCGTCCTCAATCCACAACCCTCAATCCTCAGTCCTCAATATTCAATCATCAATATTCAATCTTCAATCCTCAATCCTCAATCCTCAATCCTCAATCCTCAATCTTCAACCCTGAATACTCAATCCTCAATACTCAATCCTCATTCTTCAATCCTCAATACTCAATCTTCAATCCACTATCCTCAAACCTCAATCCTCAATATTCAATCATCAATACCCAATATTCAATCCTCAATCCTCAATCCTCAATTCTCAATCCTCAATCCTCAATCCTCAGGCATCAATACTCAATCTTCAATGCTCAATCCTCAATCCTCAATCATCAATCCTCATTCCTCAATCCTCAATACCCAATCATCAATCCTCAATCCTCAATCCTCAATCCTCAATATTCAATCATCAATACTCAATCTTCAATCCCCAATCATCAATCCTCAATACTCAATCTTCAATCCTGAGTCCTCAATCCTCAATCCTCAATCCTCAATCCACAGGCATCAATACTCAATCTACAATATTCAATCCTCAATCCTTAATCCTCAATCCACAATCCTCAACCTTCAATACTCAATACTCAATCTTCAATCCTCAATCCTCAATCCTAAATCCTCAATCTTCAATCCTCAATATTCAATCCTCAATACTCAATCTTCAATAATCAATCCTCAATCCTCAATTCTCAGTCGTCAATCCTCAGTCACCAATCCTCAAACTTCAATACTCAATCGTCAATCCTTAGTCCTCAATCCTCAATCCTCATTCCTCGTTCCTCAAACCTCAATCCTCAACCCTCAGTCTTCATCCTCAATCCTCAAACCTCAATCCTCCATCCTCAATATTCAATCATCAATACTCAATCTTCAATCCTCAATCCTCAAACCTCAATCCTCAATCCTCATTCTTCAATCCTAAATACCCAATCCTCAATCTTCAATCCTCAATCCTCAATACTCAATTCTCAATCCTCAATCCTTAATCCTCAGACCTCAAACATCAATATTCAACCCTCAGTCCTCGTCCTCAATCCACAACCCTCAATCCTCAGTCCTCAATATTCAATCATCAATATTCAATCTTCAATCCTCAATCCTCAAACCTCAATCCTCAATCCTCAATCTTCAACCCTGAATATTCAATCCTCAATACTCAATCCTCAATCTTCAACCCTGAATCCTCAATCCTCAATACTCAATCCTCAATGTTCAATCCTCAATACTCAATCTTCAATCCTCAATCCTCAATCCTGAATCCTCAATCCTCAATCTTCAACCCTCAACACTCAATCTTCGATCCTCAATCCTCAATCCTCAATCCTCAATCCTCAATCTTCAATCCTCAACACTAATCTTCAATCCTCAGTCCTCAATCCTCAATCCTCAATCCTCATTCTTCAATCCTCAATACCCAATCCTCAATCTTCAATCCTCAATCCTCAATCCTCAATCCTAATTCCTCGATCCTCATTCTTCAATCCTCAATACTCAATCCTCAATCCTCAATCCTCAATCTTCAATCCTCAATACTCAATCTGCAATCCTCAATCCTCAATCCTCAAACCTCAATCCTCAATCCTCATTCCACAATCCTCAATACCCAATCCTCAATCCTCAATCCTCAATCCTCAATCCTCAATATTCAATCATCAATACTCAATCTTCAATCCTCAATCTTCAATCCTCAATACTCAATATTCAATCCTCAATCCTCAATCCTCAATCCTCAATCCTCACTCCTCAGGCATCAATACTCAATCTACAATATTCAATCCTCAATCCTTAATCCTCAATCCACAATCCTCAACCTTCAATACTCAATACTCAATCTTCAATCCTCAATTCTCAATCCTCAAACCTCAATCCTCAATCCTCAATCCTCAATATACAATCCTCACTACTCAATCTTCAATCATCATCCTCAATCCTCAATTCTCAGTCGTCAATCCTCAGTCATCAATCCTCAACATTCAATACTCAATCGTCAATCCTTAGTCCTCAATCCTCAATCCTCAATCCTCGTTCCTCAAACCTCAATCCTCAACCCTCAGTCTTCATCCTCAATCCTCAAACCTCAATCCTCAATCCTCAGTATTCAGTCATCAATACTCAATCTTCAATCCTCAATCCTCAAACCTCAATCCTCAATCCTCATTCTTCAATCCTAAATACCCAATCCTCAATCTTCAATCCTCAATCCTCAATCCTCAATTCTCAATCCTCAATCCTTAATCCTCAGACCTCAGACATCAATATTCAACCCTCAGACCTCGTCCTCAATCTACAACCCTCAATCCTCAGTCCTCAATATTCAATCATCAATATTCAATCTTCAATCCTCAATACTCAATCCTCAATCCTCAATTCTGAATCCTCAATCTTCAATCCTCAATCCTCAATCCTCAATACTCAATCCTCAATCCTCAATCTTCAATCATGAATACCCACTCCTCAATCTTCAATCCTGAATCCTCAATCCTCAATCCTAATTCCTCAATCCTCATTCTTCAATCATCAATACCCAATCCTCAATTTCAATCCTCAACCCTCAATCCTCAATTGTCAATCCTCAATCCTCAGTCCTCAGTCCTCAAACCGCAATCCTCAACCCTCAGCCCTCATCCTCCATCCTCAATCCTCAATCCTCAACCCTCAATCTTCAATCCTCAATTCTCAGTCTTCAATCCTCGATCCTGAATCATCAATACTCAATCCTCAATCCTCAGGCATCAATACTCAATCTTCAATACTCAATCCTCAAACCTCAATCCTCAATCCTCATTTTTCAATCCTAACTGCCCAATCCTCAATCTTCAATCCTCAATCCTCAATACTCAATTCTCAATCCTCAATCCTTAACCCTCAGACCTCAAACATCAATATTCAACCCTCAGTCCTCGTCCTCAATCCACAACCCTCAATCCTCAGTCCTCAATATTCAATCATCAATATTCAATCTTCAATCCTCAATCCTCAATCCTCAATCCTCAATCCTCAATCCTCAATCTTCAACCCTGAATACTCAATCCTCAATACTCAATCCTCAATCTTCAATCCTCAATACTCAATCTTCAATCCTCTATCCTCAAACCTCAACCCTCAATATTCAATCATAAATACTCACTCTTCAATCCTCAATCCTCAATCCTCAATTCTCAATCCTCAATCCTCAATCCTCAATCCTCAATCCTCATTCTTCAATCCTCAATACCCAATCCTCAATCTTCAATCATCAATCGTCAATCCTCAATCCTAATTCCTCAATCCTCATTCTTCAAACCTCAATACCCAATTCTCAGTTTCAATCCTCAATCCTCAATCCTCACTTCTCAATCCTCAATCCTCAACCCTCAGCCCTCACCCTCCATCATCAATCCTCAATCCTCAATCCTCAATCCTAACTCCTCAATCCTCATTCTTCAATCCTCAATACCCAATCCTCAATTTCAATCCTCAATCCTCAATCCTCATTTCTCAATCCTCAATCCTCAACCCTCAGCCCTCATCCTCCATCCTCAGTACTCAATCCTCTATCCTCAATCTTCAATCCTCAATACTCAATCTTCAATCCTCATCCCTCAATCCTCAATCCTCAATCCTCAATCTTCAATCCTCAATACTCAATCTGCAATCCTCAATCCTCAAACCTCAATCCTCAATCCTCATTCCTCAATCCTCAATACCCAATCCTCAATCCTCAATCCTCAATCCTCAATCCTCAATATTCAATCATCAATACTCAATCTTCAATCCTCAATCTTCAATCCTCAATACTTTATCTTCAATCCTCAATCCTCAATCCTCAATCCTCAATCCTCAATCCTCAGGCATCAATACTCAATATACAATATTCAATCCTCAATCCTTAATCCTCAGTCCACAATCCTCAACCTTCAATACTCAATACTCAATCTTCAATCCTCAATTCTCAATCCTCAATCCTCAATCCTCAATCCTCAATATTCAATCCTCAATACTCAATCTTCAATCATCATCCTCAATCCTGAATTCTCAGTCGTCAATCCTCAGTCATCAATCCTCAATATTCAATACTCAATCGTCAATCCTTAGTCCTCAATCCTCAATCCTCAATCCTCGTTCCTCAAACCTCAATCCTCAACCCTCAGTCTTCATTCTCAATCCTCAAACCTCAATCCTCAATCCTCAATATTCAGTCATCAATACTCAATCTTCATTCCTCAATCCTCAGTACTCAATCCTCAATACTCAACCTTCAATCCTCAATACTCAATCTTCAATCCTCAATCCTCAATCCTCAATCTTCAATCCTCAATACTCAATCTGCAATCCTCAATCCTCAAACCTCAATCCTCAACCCTCATTCTTCAATCCTCAATGCCCAATCCTCAATCTTCAATCCTCAATCCTCAATCCTCAATTCTCAACCCTCAAATCCTTAATCCTCAGACCTCAAACATCAATATTCAACCCTCAGTCCTCGTCCTCAATCCACAACCCTCAATCCTCAGTCCTCATTATTCAATCATCAATATTCAATCTTCAATCCTCAATCCTCAATCCTCAATCCTCAATTCTGAATCCTCAATCTTCAATCCTCAATACTCTATCCTCAATACTCAATGCTCAATCTTCAATCCTGAATACCCACTCCTCAATCTTCAATCCTCAATCCTCAATCCTCAATATTCAATCCTCAATACTCAATCTTCAATCATCAATCCTCAATCCTCAATCCACAGTCGTCAATCCTCAGTCACCAATCCTCAATCTTCAATACTCATTCTTCAATCCTAAATACCCAATCCTCAATCTTCAATCCTCAATCCTCAATACTCAATTCTCAATCCTCAATCCTTAATCCTCGGACCTCAAACATCAATATTCAACCCTCAGTCCTCGTCTTCAATCCACAACCCTCAATCCTCAGCCCTAATATTCAATCATCGATATACAATCTTCAATCCTCAATCCTCAATCCTCAATCCTCAATCCTCAATCTTCAACCCTGGATACTCAATCCTCAATACTCAATCCTCAATCTTCAATCCTCAATACTCAATCTTCAATCCTCAATCCTCAATCCTCAATACTCAATCCTCAATCTTCAATCCTGAATACCCACTCCTCTATCTTCAATCCTCAATCCTCAATCGTCAACCCTCAATCCTCATTCCTCAAACCTCAATCCTCAACCCTCAGTCCTCATCCTCAATTCTCAATTCTCAATCCTCAATCCTCAATCCTCAATATTCAATCCTCAATAATCAACCTCAAATCCTAGATCCTCAATCCCCAATCTTCAATCCTTAATCCTCAACCTTCAATCCTTAATTCTCAATCGTCAATCTTCAATCCTCAATACTCAATCTTCAATCCTCAATCCTCAATCCTCAATCATCAATCCTTAATCCTCAATCGTCAATCTTCAATCCTCAACACTCAATCTTCAATCCTCAATCCTCAATCCTCAATCCTCAATCCTCATTCTTCAATACTCAATACCCAATCCTCAATCTTCAATCCTCAATCCTCAATCCTCAAATCTCAATCCTCAATCCTCAGTCCTCTGTCCTCAAACCTCAATCCTCTACCCTCAGTCCTCATCCTCCATCCTCAATCCTCAATAATCAATCCTCAATCTTATATCCTCAATATTCAATCTTCAATCCTCAATCCTCAAGGCTCAATCCTCAATCCTCAATCCTCAATCCTCAGTACTCAATCCTCAATCCTCAACCTTCAATCCTCAATACTCAATCTTCAATCCTCAATCCTCAATCATCAATCCTCAATCCTCAATCTTCAATCCTCAATCCTCAATCCTCAATCTACAATCTTCAATCCTCAATACACAATCTGCAATCCTCAATCCTCAAACCTCAATCCTCAATCATCATTCTTCAATCCTCAATGCCCAATCCTCAATCTTCAATCCTCAATCCTCTATCCTCAATTCTCAACCCTCAATCCTTAATCCTCAGACCTCAAACATCAATATTCAACCCTCAGTCCTCGTCCTCAATCCACAACCCTCAATCCTCAGTCCTCAATATTCAATCATCAATATTCAATCTTCAATCCTCAATACTCAATCCTCAATCCACAATTCTGAATCCTCAATCTTCAATCCTCAATCCTCAATAATCAATACTCAATCCTCAATCTTCAATCCTGAATACCCACTCCTCAATCTTTAATCCTCAATCCTCAATACTCTATCCTAATTCCTCAATCCTCATTCTTCAATCATCAGTACCCAATCCTCAATTTCAATCCTCAATCCTCAATCCTCAATTCTCAATCCTCAATCCTCAGTCATCAGTCCTCAAACCGCAATCATCAACCCTCAGCCCTCATCCTCCATCCTCAATCCTCAATCCTCAATCCTCAATCTTCAGTCCTCAATTCTCAATCTTCAATCCTCGATCCTGAATCATCAATACTCAATCCTCAATCCTCAGGCATCAATACTCAATCTTCAATACTCAATCCTCAATC
Organism: Calliopsis andreniformis; assembly: GCF_051401765.1. Lineage (NCBI taxonomy): Eukaryota > Metazoa > Arthropoda > Insecta > Hymenoptera > Andrenidae > Calliopsis > Calliopsis andreniformis. The sequence continues at coordinate 93,735 of NW_027480834.1, read as the reverse complement.
CTCAATCCTCAATCGTCAATCCTCAATCCTCAACCCTCAATCCTCATTCCTCAACCCTCAATCCTCAACCCTCCGTCCTCATACTCAATTCTCAATTCTCAATCCTCAATCCTCAATTCTGAATCCTCAATCCTCAGTCCTCAGTCCTCAAACCGCAACCCTCAACCCTCAGCCCTCATCCTCCATCCTCAATCCTCAATCCTCAATCCTGAATCTTCAATCCTCAATTCTCAATCTTCAATCCTCGATCCTGAATCATCAATCCACAATCCTCAATCCTCAGGCTTCAACACTCAATCTTCAATACTCAATCCTCAATCCTCAATCCTCAATCCTCAATCCTCAATCCTCAATCCTCAACCCTCAATCCTGATTCCTCAAGCCTCAATCCTCAACCCTCAGTCCTCATACTCAATTCTGAATTGTCAATCCTCAATCCTCAATCCTCAATCTTCAATCCTCAATAATCAATCTCTAATTCTAGATCCTCAATCCCCAATCTTCGATCCTTAATCCTCAATCTTCTATCCCGCATCCCCTGTACTCAATCTTCAATCCTCAATGCTCAATCCTCAATCCTCAATCCTCAGTCCTCAGTCCTCAATCTTCAATCCTCAAACCTCAATCCTCAACCGTCAGTCCTCATTCTCCATCCTCAATCCTCAATCCTCAATCCTCAATCTTCAATCCCCACTACTCAATCTTCAATCCTCAATCCTCAATCCTCAATCCTCAATCCTCAATCCTCAGGCATCAATACTCAATCTTCAATACTCAATCCTCAATCCTCAATCCTCAATCCTCAATCCTGAATATTCAATCCTCAATAATCAATCTCCGATCCTAGATCCTCAATCCCCAATCTTCAATCGTTAATCCTCAATATTCAATCCTCAATCCCCAGTCATCAATCTTCAATCCTCAATGCTCAATCCTCAATCCTCAATCCTCAGCCCTCAATCCCCAATCCTCAATCCTCAAACCTCAATCCTCAACCGTCAGTCCTCGTCCTCAATCCTCAAACCTCAATCCTCAATCCTCAATATTCAATCATCAATACTCAATCTTCAATCCTCAATCCTCAAACCTCAATCCTCAAACCTCAATCCTCAATCCTCATTCTTCAATCCTAAATACCCAATCCTCAATCTTCAATCCTCAATCCTCAATCCTCAATTCTCAATCCTCAATCCTTATTCCTCAGACCTCAAACATCAATGTTCAACCCTCAGTCCTCGTCCTCAATCCACAACCCTCAATCCTCAGTCCTCAATATTCAATCATCAATATTCAATCTTCAATCCTCAATCCTCAATCCTCAATCCTCAATCCTCAATCCTCAATCCTCAATCCTCAGGCATCAATACTCAATCTTCAATACTCAATCCTCAATCCTCAATCCTCAATCCTCAATCCTCAACCATCAATCCTCATTCCTCAAACCTCAATCCTCATCCCTCAGTCCTCATCCTCAATTCTCAATTCTCAATCCTCAATCCTCAATCCTCAATCCTCAATCCTCAATCCTCAATCCTCAGGCATCAATACTCAATCTTCAATACTCAATCCTCAATCCTCAATCCTCAATCCTCAATCCTCAATACTCAATCCTCAATAATCAATCTCCGATCCTAGATCCTCAATCCCCAATCTTCAGTCGTTAATCCTCAATATTCAATCCTCAATCCCCAGTCATCAATCTTCAATTCTCAATGCTCAATCCTCAATCCTCAATTCTCAGTCCTCAATCCCCAATCCTCAATCCTCAAACCTCAATCCTCAACCGTCAGTCCTCGTCCACAATCTTCAAACCTCAATCCTCAATCCTCAATATTCAATCATCAATACTCAATCTTCAATCCTCAATCCTCAAACCTCAATCCTCAAACCTCAATCCTCTACCGTCAGTCCTCGTCCTCAATCCTCAAACCTCAATCCTCAATCCTCAATATTCAATCATCAATACTCAAAATTCAATCCTCGATCCTCAAACCTCAATCCTCAATTCTCATTCTTCAATCCTAAATACCCAATCCTCAATTTCCAATCCTCAATCCTCAATCCTCAATTCTCAATCCTCAATCCTTAATCCTCAGAACTCAAACATCAATATTCAACCCTCAGACCTCGTCCTCAATCCACACCCCTCAATCCTCAGTCCTCAATATTCAATCATCAATATTCAATCTTCAATCCTCAATACTCAATACTCAATCCTCAATTCTGAATCCTCAATCTTCAATCCTCAATCCTCAATCCTCAATCCTAATTCCTCGATCCTCATTCTTCAATCCTCAATACTCAATCTTCAATCCTCAATCCTCAAACCTCAATCCTCAATCCTCATTCTTCAATCCTAAATACCCAATCCTCAATCTTCAATCCTCAATCCTCAATACTCAATTCTCAATCCTCAATCCTTAATCCTCAGACCTCAAACATCAATATTCAACCCTCAGTCCTCGTCCTCAATCCACAACCCTCAATCCTCAGTCCTCAATATTCAATCATCAATATTCAATCTTCAATCCTCAATCCTCAAACCTCAATCCTCAATCCTCAATCTTCAACCCTGAATATTCAATCCTCAATACTCAATCCTCAATCTTCAACCCTGAATCCTCAATCCTCAATACTCAATCCTCAATGTTCAATCCTCAATACTCAATCTTCAATCCTCAATGTTCAATCCTCAATACTCAATCTTCAATCCTCAATCCTCAATCCTGAATCCTCAATCCTCAATCTTCAACCCTCAACACTCAATCTTCGATCCTCAATCCTCAATCCTCAATCCTCAATCCTCAATCTTCAATCCTCAACACTAATCTTCAATCCTCAATCCTCAATCCTCAATCCTCAATCCTCATTCTTCAATCCTCAATACCCAATCCTCAATCTTCAATCCTCAATCCTCAATCCTCAATCCTAATTCCTCGATCCTCATTCTTCAATCCTCAATACTCAATCCTCAATCCTCAATCCTCAATCTTCAATCCTCAATACTCAATCTGCAATCCTCAATCCTCAATCCTCAAACCTCAATCCTCAATCCTCATTCCACAATCCTCAATACCCAATCCTCAATCCTCAATCCTCAATCCTCAATCCTCAATATTCAATCATCAATACTCAATCTTCAATCCTCAATCTTCAATCCTCAATACTCAATATTCAATCCTCAATCCTCAATCCTCAATCCTCAATCCTCACTCCTCAGGCATCAATACTCAATCTACAATATTCAATCCTCAATCCTTAATCCTCAATCCACAATCCTCAACCTTCAATACTCAATACTCAATCTTCAATCCTCAATTCTCAATCCTCAATCCTCAATCCTGAATCCTCAATCCTCAATATACAATCCTCACTACTCAATCTTCAATCATCATCCTCAATCCTCAATTCTCAGTCGTCAATCCTCAGTCATCAATCCTCAACATTCAATACTCAATCGTCAATCCTTAGTCCTCAATCCTCAATCCTCAATCCTCGTTCCTCAAACCTCAATCCTCAACCCTCAGTCTTCATCCTCAATCCTCAAACCTCAATCCTCAATCCTCAGTATTCAGTCATCAATACTCAATCTTCAATCCTCAATCCTCAAACCTCAATCCTCAATCCTCATTCTTCAATCCTAAATACCCAATCCTCAATCTTCAATCCTCAATCCTCAATCCTCAATTCTCAATCCTCAATCCTTAATCCTCAGACCTCAGACATCAATATTCAACCCTCAGACCTCGTCCTCAATCTACAACCCTCAATCCTCAGTCCTCAATATTCAATCATCAATATTCAATCTTCAATCCTCAATACTCAATCCTCAATCCTCAATTCTGAATCCTCAATCTTCAATCCTCAATCCTCAATCCTCAATACTCAATCCTCAATCCTCAATCTTCAATCCTGAATACCCACTCCTCAATCTTCAATCCTGAATCCTCAATCCTCAATCCTAATTCCTCAATCCTCATTCTTCAATCATCAATACCCAATCCTCAATTTCAATCCTCAACCCTCAATCCTCAATTGTCAATCCTCAATCCTCAGTCCTCAGTCCTCAAACCGCAATCCTCAACCCTCAGCCCTCATCCTCCATCCTCAATCCTCAATCCTCAACCCTCAATCTTCAATCCTCAATTCTCAGTCTTCAATCCTCGATCCTGAATCATCAATACTCAATCCTCAATCCTCAGGCATCAATACTCAATCTTCAATACTCAATCCTCAAACCTCAATCCTCAATCCTCATTTTTCAATCCTAACTGCCCAATCCTCAATCTTCAATCCTCAATCCTCAATACTCAATTCTCAATCCTCAATCCTTAACCCTCAGACCTCAAACATCAATTTTCAACCCTCAGTCCTCGTCCTCAATCCACAACCCTCAATCCTCAGTCCTCAATATTCAATCATCAATATTCAATCTTCAATCCTCAATCCTCAATCCTCAATCCTCAATCCTCAATCCTCAATCTTCAACCCTGAATACTCAATCCTCAATACTCAATCCTCAATCTTCAATCCTCAATACTCAATCTTCAATCCTCTATCCTCAAACCTCAACCCTCAATATTCAATCATAAATACTCACTCTTCAATCCTCAATCCTCAATCCTCAATTCTCAATCCTCAATCCTCAATCCTCAATCCTCAATCCTCATTCTTCAATCCTCAATACCCAATCCTCAATCTTCAATCATCAATCGTCAATCCTCAATCCTAATTCCTCAATCCTCATTCTTCAAACCTCAATACCCAATTCTCAGTTTCAATCCTCAATCCTCAATCCTCACTTCTCAATCCTCAATCCTCAACCCTCAGCCCTCACCCTCCATCATCAATCCTCAATCCTCAATCCTCAATCCTAACTCCTCAATCCTCATTCTTCAATCCTCAATACCCAATCCTCAATTTCAATCCTCAATCCTCAATCCTCATTTCTCAATCCTCAATCCTCAACCCTCAGCCCTCATCCTCCATCCTCAGTACTCAATCCTCTATCCTCAATCTTCAATCCTCAATACTCAATCTTCAATCCTCATCCCTCAATCCTCAATCCTCAATCCTCAATCTTCAATCCTCAATACTCAATCTGCAATCCTCAATCCTCAAACCTCAATCCTCAATCCTCATTCCTCAATCCTCAATACCCAATCCTCAATCCTCAATCCTCAATCCTCAATCCTCAATATTCAATCATCAATACTCAATCTTCAATCCTCAATCTTCAATCCTCAATACTTTATCTTCAATCCTCAATCCTCAATCCTCAATCCTCAATCCTCAATCCTCAGGCATCAATACTCAATATACAATATTCAATCCTCAATCCTTAATCCTCAGTCCACAATCCTCAACCTTCAATACTCAATACTCAATCTTCAATCCTCAATTCTCAATCCTCAATCCTCAATCCTCAATCCTCAATATTCAATCCTCAATACTCAATCTTCAATCATCATCCTCAATCCTCAATTCTCAGTCGTCAATCCTCAGTCATCAATCCTCAATATTCAATACTCAATCGTCAATCCTTAGTCCTCAATCCTCAATCCTCAATCCTCGTTCCTCAAACCTCAATCCTCAACCCTCAGTCTTCATTCTCAATCCTCAAACCTCAATCCTCAATCCTCAATATTCAGTCATCAATACTCAATCTTCATTCCTCAATCCTCAGTACTCAATCCTCAATACTCAACCTTCAATCCTCAATACTCAATCTTCAATCCTCAATCCTCAATCCTCAATCTTCAATCCTCAATACTCAATCTGCAATCCTCAATCCTCAAACCTCAATCCTCAACCCTCATTCTTCAATCCTCAATGCCCAATCCTCAATCTTCAATCCTCAATCCTCAATCCTCAATTCTCAACCCTCAAATCCTTAATCCTCAGACCTCAAACATCAATATTCAACCCTCAGTCCTCGTCCTCAATCCACAACCCTCAATCCTCAGTCCTCATTATTCAATCATCAATATTCAATCTTCAATCCTCAATCCTCAATCCTCAATCCTCAATTCTGAATCCTCAATCTTTAATCCTCAATACTCTATCCTCAATACTCAATCCTCAATCTTCAATCCTGAATACCCACTCCTCAATCTTCAATCCTCAATCCTCAATCCTCAATATTCAATCCTCAATACTCAATCTTCAATCATCAATCCTCAATCCTCAATCCACAGTCGTCAATCCTCAGTCACCAATCCTCAATCTTCAATACTCATTCTTCAATCCTAAATACCCAATCCTCAATCTTCAATCCTCAATCCTCAATACTCAATTCTCAATCCTCAATCCTTAATCCTCGGACCTCAAACATCAATATTCAACCCTCAGTCCTCGTCTTCAATCCACAACCCTCAATCCTCAGCCCTAATATTCAATCATCGATATACAATCTTCAATCCTCAATCCTCAATCCTCAATCCTCAATCCTCAATCTTCAACCCTGGATACTCAATCCTCAATACTCAATCCTCAATCTTCAATCCTCAATACTCAATCTTCAATCCTCAATCCTCAATCCTCAATACTCAATCCTCAATCTTCAATCCTGAATACCCACTCCTCTATCTTCAATCCTCAATCCTCAATCGTCAACCCTCAATCCTCATTCCTCAAACCTCAATCCTCAACCCTCAGTCCTCATCCTCAATTCTCAATTCTCAATCCTCAATCCTCAATCCTCAATATTCAATCCTCAATAATCAACCTCAAATCCTAGATCCTCAATCCCCAATCTTCAATCCTTAATCCTCAACCTTCAATCCTTAATTCTCAATCGTCAATCTTCAATCCTCAATACTCAATCTTCAATCCTCAATCCTCAATCCTCAATCATCAATCCTTAATCCTCAATCGTCAATCTTCAATCCTCAACACTCAATCTTCAATCCTCAATCCTCAATCCTCAATCCTCAATCCTCATTCTTCAATACTCAATACCCAATCCTCAATCTTCAATCCTCAATCCTCAATCCTCAAATCTCAATCCTCAATCCTCAGTCCTCTGTCCTCAAACCTCAATCCTCTACCCTCAGTCCTCATCCTCCATCCTCAATCCTCAATAATCAATCCTCAATCTTATATCCTCAATATTCAATCTTCAATCCTCAATCCTCAATCATCAATCCTCAATCCTCAATCTTCAATCCTCAATCCTCAATCCTCAATCTACAATCTTCAATCCTCAATACACAATCTGCAATCCTCAATCCTCAAACCTCAATCCTCAATCATCATTCTTCAATCCTCAATGCCCAATCCTCAATCTTCAATCCTCAATCCTCTATCCTCAATTCTCAACCCTCAATCCTTAATCCTCAGACCTCAAACATCAATATTCAACCCTCAGTCCTCGTCCTCAATCCACAACCCTCAATCCTCAGTCCTCAATATTCAATCATCAATATTCAATCTTCAATCCTCAATACTCAATCCTCAATCCACAATTCTGAATCCTCAATCTTCAATCCTCAATCCTCAATAATCAATACTCAATCCTCAATCTTCAATCCTGAATACCCACTCCTCAATCTTTAATCCTCAATCCTCAATACTCTATCCTAATTCCTCAATCCTCATTCTTCAATCATCAGTACCCAATCCTCAATTTCAATCCTCAATCCTCAATCCTCAATTCTCAATCCTCAATCCTCAGTCATCAGTCCTCAAACCGCAATCATCAACCCTCAGCCCTCATCCTCCATCCTCAATCCTCAATCCTCAATCCTCAATCTTCAGTCCTCAATTCTCAATCTTCAATCCTCGATCCTGAATCATCAATACTCAATCCTCAATCCTCAGGCATCAATACTCAATCTTCAATACTCAATCCTCAATCCTCAATCCTCAATCGTCAATCCTCAATCCTCAACCCTCAATCCTCATTCCTCAACCCTCAATCCTCAACCCTCCGTCCTCATACTCAATTCTCAATTCTCAATCCTCAATCCTCAATTCTGAATCCTCAATCCTCAGTCCTCAGTCCTCAAACCGCAACCCTCAACCCTCAGCCCTCATCCTCCATCCTCAATCCTCAATCCTCAATCCTGAATCTTCAATCCTCAATTCTCAATCTTCAATCCTCGATCCTGAATCATCAATCCACAATCCTCAATCCTCAGGCTTCAACACTCAATCTTCAATACTCAATCCTCAATCCTCAATCCTCAATCCTCAATCCTCAATCCTCAATCCTCAACCCTCAATCCTGATTCCTCAAGCCTCAATCCTCAACCCTCAGTCCTCATACTCAATTCTGAATTGTCAATCCTCAATCCTCAATCCTCAATCTTCAATCCTCAATAATCAATCTCTAATTCTAGATCCTCAATCCCCAATCTTCGATCCTTAATCCTCAATCTTCTATCCCGCATCCCCTGTACTCAATCTTCAATCCTCAATGCTCAATCCTCAATCCTCAATCCTCAGTCCTCAGTCCTCAATCTTCAATCCTCAAACCTCAATCCTCAACCGTCAGTCCTCATTCTCCATCCTCAATCCTCAATCCTCAATCCTCAATCTTCAATCCCCACTACTCAATCTTCAATCCTCAATCCTCAATCCTCAATCCTCAATCCTCAATCCTCAGGCATCAATACTCAATCTTCAATACTCAATCCTCAATCCTCAATCCTCAATCCTCAATCCTGAATATTCAATCCTCAATAATCAATCTCCGATCCTAGATCCTCAATCCCCAATCTTCAATCGTTAATCCTCAATATTCAATCCTCAATCCCCAGTCATCAATCTTCAATCCTCAATGCTCAATCCTCAATCCTCAATCCTCAGCCCTCAATCCCCAATCCTCAATCCTCAAACCTCAATCCTCAACCGTCAGTCCTCGTCCTCAATCCTCAAACCTCAATCCTCAATCCTCAATATTCAATCATCAATACTCAATCTTCAATCCTCAATCCTCAAACCTCAATCCTCAAACCTCAATCCTCAATCCTCATTCTTCAATCCTAAATACCCAATCCTCAATCTTCAATCCTCAATCCTCAATCCTCAATTCTCAATCCTCAATCCTTATTCCTCAGACCTCAAACATCAATGTTCAACCCTCAGTCCTCGTCCTCAATCCACAACCCTCAATCCTCAGTCCTCAATATTCAATCATCAATATTCAATCTTCAATCCTGAATCCTCAATCCTCAATCCTCAATCCTCAATCCTCAATCCTCAATCCTCAGGCATCAATACTCAATCTTCAATACTCAATCCTCAATCCTCAATCCTCAATCCTCAATCCTCAACCATCAATCCTCATTCCTCAAACCTCAATCCTCATCCCTCAGTCCTCATCCTCAATTCTCAATTCTCAATCCTCAATCCTCAATCCTCAATCCTCAATCCTCAATCCTCAATCCTCAGGCATCAATACTCAATCTTCAATACTCAATCCTCAATCCTCAATCCTCAATCCTCAATCCTCAATACTCAATCCTCAATAATCAATCTCCGATCCTAGATCCTCAATCCCCAATCTTCAGTCGTTAATCCTCAATATTCAATCCTCAATCCCCAGTCATCAATCTTCAATTCTCAATGCTCAATCCTCAATCCTCAATTCTCAGTCCTCAATCCCCAATCCTCAATCCTCAAACCTCAATCCTCAACCGTCAGTCCTCGTCCACAATCTTCAAACCTCAATCCTCAATCCTCAATATTCAATCATCAATACTCAATCTTCAATCCTCAATCCTCAAACCTCAATCCTCAAACCTCAATCCTCTACCGTCAGTCCTCGTCCTCAATCCTCAAACCTCAATCCTCAATCCTCAATATTCAATCATCAATACTCAAAATTCAATCCTCGATCCTCAAACCTCAATCCTCAATTCTCATTCTTCAATCCTAAATACCCAATCCTCAATTTCCAATCCTCAATCCTCAATCCTCAATTCTCAATCCTCAATCCTTAATCCTCAGAACTCAAACATCAATATTCAACCCTCAGTCCTCGTCCTCAATCCACACCCCTCAATCCTCAGTCCTCAATATTCAATCATCAATATTCAATCTTCAATCCTCAATACTCAATACTCAATCCTCAATTCTGAATCCTCAATCTTCAATCCTCAATCCTCAATCCTCAATACTCAATCCCCAATCTTCAATCCTGAATACCCACTCCTCAATCTTCAATCCTCAATCCTCAATACTCAATCCTAATTCCTCAATCCTCATTCTTCAATCATCAATACCCAATCCTCAATTTCAATCCTCAATCCTCAATCCTCAATTCTCAATCCTCAATCCTCAGTCATCAGTCCTCAAACCGCAATCATCAACCCTCAGCCCTCATCCTCCATCCTCAATCCTCAATCCTCAATCCTCAATCTTCAATCCTCAATTCTCAATCTTCAATCCTCGATCCTGAATCATCAATACTCAATCCTCAATCCTCAATCCTCAATCTTCAATCCTCAATAATCAACGTCCAATCCTAGATCCTCAATCCCCAATCTTCAATCCTTAATACTCAATCTTCAATCCTTAATTCTCAATCGTCAATCTTCAATCCTCATTACTCAATCTTCAATCCTCAATCCTCAATCCTCAATCCTCAATCCTTAATCCTCAATCGTCAATCTTCAATCCTCAATACTCAATCTTCAATCCTCAATCCTCAATCCTCAATCCTCAATCCTCATTCTTCAATACTCAACACCCAATCCTCAATCTTCAATCCTCAATCCTCAATCCTCAATTCACAATCCTCAATCCTCAGTCCTCTGTCCTCAAACCTCAATCCTCTACCCTCAGCCCTCATCCTCCATCCTCAGTCCTCAATCGTCAATCCTCAATCCTCAACCCTCAATCCTCATTCCTCAAACCTCAACCCTCAACCCTCAGTTCTCATTCTCAGTTCTCAATCCTCAATCCTCGATCCTCAATCCTCAATCTTCAATCCTCAATAATCAATCTCCAATTCTAGATCCTCAATCCCCAATCTTCAATCCTTAATCCTCAATCTTCAATCCCCAATCCCCAGTACTCAATCTTCAATCCTCAATGCTCAATCCTCAATCCTCAATCCTCAGACCTCAGTCCTCAATCTTCAATCCTCAAACCTCAATCCTCAACCGTCAGTCCTCATTCTCCATCCTCAATCCTCAATCCTCAATCCTGAATATTCAATCATCAATACTCAATATTCAATCCTCGATCCTCAAACCTCAATCCTCAATCCTCATTCTTCAATCCTAAATACCCAATCCTCAATTTCCAATCCTCAATCCTCAATCCTCAATTCTCAATCCTCAATCCTTAATCCTCAGAACTCAAACATCAATATTCAACCCTCAGTCCTCGTCCTCAATCCACAACCCTCAATCCTCAGTCCTCAATATTCAACCCTCAATCCTCAATCCTCAATACTCAATCCTGAATCCTCAGGCATCAATACTCAATCTTCAATACTCAATCCTCAATCCTCAATCCTCAATCGTCAATCCTCAATCCTCAAGCGTCAATCCATAATCCTGAATCGTCAACCCTCAAGCCTCAGTCCTCAAACCTCAATCCCTAATCCTCAATCCTGAATCCTCAATCTTCAGCCCTCAGTCCTCTTAAATCAATTGTCAATCCTGAGTCCTCAATAGAATATCCTCAATTCACAGTTTTCAATACTCAATCCCCATACTTCACTCTTCAAATCTCAATCCACAAATATCAATTCTCATCACTAAACCATCAACACTCAGTCCTCAATCTTCAATCCTCAATCCTCAATCCTCAACCTTCAATCCTCAATAATGAATCTTCAATCATCAATCCTCAATCCTCAATCCTCAATCCTCAATCCTGAATATTCAATCCTCAGTCCCCAATCCTCAATCTTCAATCCTCAGTCCTCAATCCTCAATCCTCAATTCTCAATACTCAATCCTCAGTCCTCAAACCCCAACGCTCAATCCTCAATCCTCTATCATCAATCCTCAATCTTCAATACTCAATACTCAATCCTCAATCCTCAATCCTCAATCCTCAATCCTCAATCCTCATTCTTCAGTCCTCAATACCCAATGCTCAATCTTCAATCCTCAATCCTCAATCCTCAATTCTCAATCCTCAGTCCTCAATCCCCAGACCTCAAACATCAATACTCAACCCTCAGTCCTCGTCCTCAATCCACAACACTGAATCCCCAATCCTCAATCTTCAATCATCAATATTCAATCTTCAGTCCTCAATCCTCAATCCTCAATCCTCAATCCTCAATCCTCAATGTTCAATACGCAATACCCAATCCTCAATCTTCAATCCTCAATCCTCAATCCTCAATCCTCAATCCTCAATTCTCAATACTCAGTCCTCAATCCTCATCCTCAATTCTCAATTCTCAATCCTCAATCCTCAATACTCAATCTTCAATCTTCAATCCTCGATAGTCAATATCCGATCCTAGATGCTCAATCCCCAATCTTCAATCGTTAATTCTCAATCTTCAATCCTCAATCCCCAGTCATCAATCTTCAATCCTCAATGCTCAATCCTCAATCCTCAATCCTCAGTCCACAATCCCCAATCCTCAATCCTCAAACCTCAATCCTCAACCGTCAGTCCGCATCCTCAATCCTCAAACCTCAATCCTCAATCCTCAATATTCAATCATCAATACTCAATATTCAATCCTCAATCCTCAAACCTCAATCCTCAATCCTCAATCCTCAATCCTCAATCCTCAATCCCCAGTCCTCAAACCTCAATCCTCAACCCTCAGTCCTCATACTCAATTCTCAATTCTCAATCCTCAATCCTCAATCCTCAATCTTCAGTCCTCAATAATCAATCTCCGATACTAGGTCCTCAATCCCCAACCTTCAATCATTAATCCTCATTCTTCAATCCTCAATCCCCAGTCATCAATCTTCAATCCTCAATGCTCAATCCTCAATCATCAATCCTCAGTCCTCAATCCCCAATCCTCAATCCTCAAACCTCAATCCTCAACCGTCAGTCCTCGTCCTCAATCCTCAAACCTCAATCCTCAATCCTCAATATTCAATTATCAATACTCAATCTTCAATCCTCAATCCTCAAACCTCAATCCTCAATCCTCATTCTTCAATCCTAAATACCCAATCCTCAATTTCCAATTCTCAATCCTCAATTCTCAATCCTCAATCCTTAATCCTCAGACCTCAAACATCAATAGTCGACACTCAGTCCTCGTCCTCAATCCACAACCCTCAACCCTCAGTCCTCAATATTCAATCATCAATTTTCAATCTTCAGTCCTCGATCCTCAATCCTCAATCCTCAATCCTCAATCCTCAATGTTCAATCCGCAATACCCAATCCTCAATCTTCAATCCTCAATCCTCATTCCTCAAACCTCAATCCTCAACCCTCAGTCCTCATCCTCAATTCTCAATTCTCAATTCTCAATCCTCAATCCTCAATCCTCAATCTTCAATCCTCAATAATCAACCTCCAATCCTAGATCCTCAATCCCCAATCTTCAATCCTTAATCCTCAATCTTAAATCTTTAATTCTCAATCGTCAGTCTTCAATCCTCAATACTCAATCTTCAATCCTCAATCCTCAATCCTCAATCCTCAATCCTTAATCCTCAATCGCCAATCTTCAATCCTCAATACTCAATGTTCAATCCTCAATCCTCAATCCTCAAACCTCTATCCTCATTCTTCAATACTCAATACCCAATCCTCAATCTTCAATCCTCAATCCTCAATCCTCAATTCTCAATCCTCAATCCTCAGTCCTCTGTCCTCAAACCTCAATCCTCTACCCTCAGCCCTCATCCTCCATCCTCAATCCTCAATCATCAATCCTCAATCTTATATCCTCAATATTCAATCTTCAATCCTCGATCCTCAATCCTCAATCCTCAGTGATCAGTACTCAATCTTCAATACTCAACCCTCAATCCTCAATCCTCAATCCTCAATCCTCAATCCTCAATCCTCAATCCTCAATCCCCATTTCCCAAACCTCAATCCTCAACCCTCAGCCCTCATACTCAAATCTCAATTCTCAACACTCAATCATCAATACTCCATCTTCAATCCTCAATCCTCAATCCTCAATCCTCAGTACTCAATCCTCAATCCTCAACCTTCAATCCTCAATACTCAATCTTCAATCCTCATTCCTCAATCCTCAATCCTCAATCTTCAATCATCAATCTTCAATCCTCAATCCTCAATCCTCAATCTTCAATCCTCAATACTCAATCTGCAATCCTCAATCCTCAAACCTCAATCCTCAATCCTCATTCTTCAATCCTCAATGCCCAATCCTCAATCCTCAATCCTCAATCTTCAATCCTCAATTCTCGACCCTCAAACCTTAATCCTCAGACCTCAAACATCAATATTCAACCCTCAGTCCACGTCCTCAATCCACAAACCTCAATCCACAGTCCTCAATATTCAATCATCAATATACAATCTTCAATCCTCAATCCTCTATCCTCAATCCTCAATTCTGAATCCTCAATCTTCAATCCTCAATCCTCAATCCTCAATACTCAATCCTCAATCTTCAATCCTGAATACCCACTCCTCAATCTTCAATCCTCAATCCTCAATCCTCAATCCTAATTCCTCAATCCTCATTCTTCAATCATCAATACCCAATCCTCAATTTCAATACTCAATCCAGAATCCTCAATTCTCAATCCTCAATCCTCAGTCCTCAGTCCTCAAACCGCAATCCTCAACCCTCAGCCCTCATCCTCCATCCTCAATCCTCAATCCTCAATCCTCAATCCTCAATCTTCAATCCTCAATTCTCAATCCTAAATCCCCAACCCTCAATCCTCATTCCTCAAACCTCAATCCACAACCCTCAGTTCTCATACTCAATTCTCAATTCTCAATCCTCAATCCTCAATCCTCAATCTTCAATCCTCAATAATCAATCTCCAATTCTAGATCCTCAATCCCCAATCTTCAATCCTTAACCCTCAATATTCAATCCCCAATCCCCAGTACTCAATCTTCAGTCCTCAATGCTCAATCCTCAATCCTCAATCCTCAGTCCTCAGCCCTCAATCTTCAATCCTCAAACCTCAATCCTCAACCGTCAGTCCTCATCCTCCATCCTCAATCCTCAATCCTCAATCATCAATCTTCAATCCCCAATACTCAATCTTCAATCCTCAATCCTCAACCCTCAATCCTCAATCCTCAATCCTCAGGCATCAGTACTCAATCTGCAGTACTCAATCCTCAATCCTCATTCCTCAATCCTCAATCCTCAACCATCAATCCTCGTTCCTCAAACCTCAATCCTCAACCCTCAGTCCTCATCCTCAATTCTCAATTCTCAATCCTCAATCCTCAATCCTCAATCTTCAATCCTCAATAGTCAATATCCGATCCTAGATGCTCAATCCCCAATCTTCAATCGTTAATTCTCAATCTTCAATCCTCAATCCCCAGTCATCAATCTTCAATCCTCAATGCTCAATCCTCAATCCTCAATCCTCAGTCCACAATCCCCAATCCTCAATCCTCAAACCTCAATCCTCAACCGTCAGTCCTCGTCATCAATCCTGAAACCTCAATCCTCAATCCTCAATATTCAATCATCAACACTCAATCTTCAATCCTCATTCCTCAAACCTCAATCCTCAATCCTCAATCCTCAATCCTCAATCGTCAATCCCCAGTCCTCAAACCTCAATCCTCAACCCTCAGTCCTCATACTCAATTCTCAATTCTCAATCCTCAATCCTCAATCCTCAATCTTCAATCCTCAATAATCAATCTCCGATACTAGGTCCTCAATCCCCAACCTTCAATCGTTAATCCTCAATCTTCAATCCTCAATCCCCAGTCATCAATCTTCAATCCTCAATGCTCAATCCTCAATCCTCAATCCTCAGTCCTCAATCCCCAATCCTCAATCCTCAAACCTCAAACCTCAACCGTCAGTCCTCGTCCTCAATCCTCAAACCTCAATCCTCAATCCTCAATATTCAATCATCAATACTCAATCTTCAATCCTCAATCCTCAAACCTCAATCCTCAATCCTCATTCTTCAATCCTAAATACCCAATCCTCAATTTCCAATCCTCAATCCTCAATCCTCAATTCTCAATCCTCAATCCTTAATCCTCAGACCTCAAACATCAATAGTCGACACTCAGTCCTCGTCCTCAATCCACAACCCTCAACCCTCAGTCCTCAATATTCAATCATCAATATTCAATCTTCAATCCTCAATCCTCAATCCTCAATCCTCAACCCTCAATCCTCAATCTTCAACCCTGAATACTCAATCCTCAATACCCAGTCCTCAATCTTCAATCCTCAATACTCAATCTTCAATCCTCAATCCTCAATCCTCAATCCTCAATCCTCAATCTTCAATCCTCAACACTAATCTTCAATCCTCAATCCTCAATCCTCAATCCTCAATCCTCATTCTTCAATCCTCAATACCCAATCCTCAACCTTCAATCCTCAATCCTCAATCCTCAATCCTAATTCCTCAATCCTCATTCTTCAATGTTCAATCCGCAATACCCAATCCTCAATCTTCAATCCTCAATCCTCAATCCTCAATCCTCAATTCTCAATACTCAGTCCTCAATTCTCAGTCCTCAAACCTCAATCCTGAATCCACAATCCTGAATCCTCAATCTTCAGACCTCAGTCCTCAACAATCAGTCGTCAATTCTCAGTCCTCCATAGAATATCATCAATTCACACATTTCAATACTCAATACTCAATCTGCAATCTTCAAATATCTATCCACAAACATCAATTCTCATCACTCGACCCTCAACACTCAGTCCCCAATCCTCAATCTTCAATCCTCAATCCTGAATCCTCAATTCTCAATCCTCAATCCTCAGTCCTCAGACCTCAAACCTCAATTCTCAACTCTCAGCCCTCATCCTCAATCCTCAATCCTCAATCCTCAATCCTCAATCCTCAATGTTCAATCCTCAATACCCTATCCTCAATCGTCAATCCTCAATCCTCAAGCGTCAATCCTCAATCCTGAATCCTCAACCCTCAATCCTCAGTCCTCAAACCTCAATCCCTAATCCTCAATCCTGAATCCTCAATCTTCAGCCCTCAGTCCTCTTAAATCAATTGTCAGTCCTCAGTCCTCAATAGAGTATCCTCAATTCACAGTTTTCAATACTCAATCCGCATTCTTCACTCTTCAAATCTCAGTCCACAAATATCAATTCTCATCACTAAACCATCAACACTCTGTCCTCAATCTTCAATCCTCAATCTTCAATCCTCAACATTCAATCATCAATAATCAATCTTCAATCATCAATCCTCAATCCTCAATCCTCAATCCTCAATCCTGAATATTCAATCCTCAGTCCCCAATCCTCAATCTTCAATCCTCAGTCCTCAATCCTCAATCCTCAATTCTCAATACTCAGTCCTCAGTCCTCAAACCTCAGCGCTCAATCCTCAATCCTCTATCATCAATCCTCAATCTTCAATACTCAATACTCAATCCTCAATCCTCAATCCTCAATCCTCAATCATCAATCCTCAATCTTCAATACTCAATCCTCAACCCCAATGCTCAATACTCAACCATCAACCCTCAATTCTCAATACTCAATAGAATATCCTGAATTCTCAGGATTCAATACTCAAACCTCAAACCTCAGCCCTCAGCCCTCATCCTCCATCTTCAATCCTCTATCCTCAATCCTCAATCTTCAATCCTCAATACTCAATCTTCAATCCTCAATCCTCAATCCTCAATCCTCATTCTTCAATCCTCAATACCCAATCCTCAATCTTCAATCCTCAATCCTCAATCCTCAATTCTCAATCCTCAATCCTCGATCCTCAATCCTCAATCATCAATCCTCAATCCTCAATCCTCAATCCTCAGTACTTAATCCTCTATCCTCAATCTTCAATTCTCAATACTCAATCTTCAATCCTCCTTCCTCAATCCTCAATCCTCAATCCTCAATTTTCAATCCTCAATACTCAATCTGCAATCCTCAATCCTCAGTCCTCAATCCTCAATCCGCAATCCTCATTCTTCAATCCTCAATACCCAGTCCTCAATCTTCAATCCTCAATCCTCAATCCTCAATTCTCAATCGTCAATCCTCAATCCCAAGACCTCAAACATCAATACTCAACCCTCAGTCCTCGTCCTCAATCCACAACCCTCAATCTTCAATCCTCAATACTCAATCTTCGATCCTCAATCCTCAATCCTCAATCCTGAATCCTCATACTTCAATACTCAATACCCAATCCTCAATCTTCAATCCTCAATCCTCAATCCTCAATTCTCAATCCTCAATCCTCAGTCCTCTGTCCTCAAACCTCACTCCTCTACCCTCAGCCCTCATCCTCCGTCCTCAATCCTCAATCATCAATCCTCAATCTTATATCCTCAATATTCAATCTTCAAACCTCAATCCTCAATCCTCAATCCTCAGTGATCAATACTCAATCTTCAATACTCAACCCTCAATCCTCAATCCTCAATCCTCAATCCTCAATCCTCAATCTTCAATCCTCAATCCTCAATCCTCAATCTTCAATCCTCAATACTCAATCTGCAATCCTCAATCCTCATTCTTCAATCCTCAATGCCCAATCCTCAATCCTCAATCCTCAATCCTCAATCCTCAATTCTCAACCCTCAATCCTTAATCCTCAGACCTCAAACATCAGTATTCAACCCTCAGTCCACGTCCTTAATCCACAACCCTCAATCCTCAGTCCTCAATCTTCAATCCTCAATTCTCAATCTTCAATCCTCGATCCTGAATCATCAATCCACAATCCTCAATCCTCAATCTTCAATCCTCAATACTCAATCTGCAATCCTCAATCCTCATTCTTCAATCCTCAATGCCCAATCCTCAATCCTCAATCCTCAATCCTCAATCCTCAATTCTCAACCCTCAATCCTTAATCCTCAGACCTCAAACATCAGTATTCAACCCTCAGTCCACGTCCTCAATCCACAACCCTCAATCCTCAGTCCTCAATATTCAATCATCAATATTCAATCTTCAATCCTCAATCCTCAATCCTCAATCCTCAATTCTGAATCCTCAATCTTCAATCCTCAATCCTCAATCCTCAATACTCAATCCTCAATCTTCAATCCTGAATACCCACTCCTCAATCTTCAATCCTCCATCCTCAATCCCCAATCCTAATTCCTCAATCCTCATTCTTCAATCATCAATACGCAATCCTCAATTTCAATCCTCAATCCTCAATCCTCAATTCTCAATTCTCAATCCTCAATCCTCAATCCTCAATCTTGAATCCTCAATAATCAATCTCCAATTCTAGATCCTCAATCCCCAATCTTCAATCCTTAATCCTCAATATTCAATCCCCAATCCCCAGTACTCAATCTTCAATCCTAAATGCTCAATCCTCAATCCTCAATCCTCAGTCCTCAGCCCTCAACCTTCAATCCTCAAACCTCAATCCTCAACCGTCAGTCCTCCTTCTCCATCCTCAATCCTCAATCCTCAATCCTCTATCTTCAATCCCCAATACTCAATCTTCAATCCTCAACACTCAATCTTCAATCCTCAATCCTCAATCCTCAATCCTCAATCCTCAATCTTCAATCCTCAACACTCAATCTTCAATCCTCAGTCCTCAATCCTCAATCCTCAATCCTCATTCTTCAATCTTCAATCCTCAATACTCAATCTTCAATCCTCAATCCTCAATCCTCAATCCTCAATCCTCAATCTTCAATCCTCAACACTCAATCTTCAATCCTCAATCCTCAACCCTCAATCCTCAATCCTCATTCTTCAACCCTCAATACCCAATCCTCAATCTTCAATCCTCAATCCTCAATCCTCAATCCTAATTCTTCAATCCTCATTCTTCAATCCTCAATACCCAATCCTCAATTTCAATCCTCAATCCTCAATCCTCATTTCTCAATCCTCAATCCTCAACCCTCAGCCCTCATCCTCCATCCTCAGTCCTCAATCCTCAATCCTCAATCTTCAATCCTCAATTCTCAATCTTCAATCCTCGATCCTCAATCATCAATCCTCAATCCTCAATCCTCAGGCATCAATACTCAATCTTCAATGCTCAATCCTCAATCCTCAATCATCAATCCTCATTCCTCAATCCTCAATACCCAATCATCAATCCTCAATTCTCAATCCTCAATCCTCAATATTCAATCATCAATACTCAATCTTCAATCCCCAATCATCAATCCTCAATACTCAATCTTCAATCCTCAGTCCTCAATCCTCAATCCTCAATCCTCAATCCTCAATCCACAGGCATCAATACTCAATCTACAATATTCAATCCTCAATCCTTAATCCTCAATCCACAATCCTCAACCTTCAATACTCAATTCTCAATCTTCAATCCTCAATCCTCAATCCTCAATCCTCAATCCTCAATCCTCATTATTCAATCCTCAATACTCAATCTTCAATCATCAATCCTCAATACTCAATCCTCAGTCGTCAATCCTCAGTCACCAATCCTCAATCTTCAATACTCAATCTGCAATCCTCAATCCACAAACCTCAATCCTCAATCCTCATTCTTCAATCCTCAATACCCAATCCTCAATCTTCAATCCTCAATCCTCAATCCTCAATCCTAATTCCTCGATCCTCATTCTTCAATCCTCAATACTCAATCCTCAATCCTCAATCCTCAATCTTCAATCCTCAATACTCAATCTCCGATACTAGGTCCTCAATCCTCAAACCTCAATCCTCAATCCTCATTCCACAATCCTCAATACCCAATCCTCAATCCTCAATACTCAATCCTCAATCCTCAATATTCAATCATCAATACTCAATCTTCAATCCTCAATCTTCAATCCTCAATACTCAATATTCAATCCTCAATCCTCAATCCTCAATCCTCAATCCTCACTCCTCAGGCATCAATACTCAATCTACAATATTCAATCCTCAATCCTTAATCCTCAATCCACAATCCTCAACCTTCAATACTCAATACTCAATCTTCAATCCTCAATTCTCAATCCTCAATCCTCAATCCTCAATCCTCAATATACAATCCTCACTACTCAATCTTCAATCATCATCCTCAATCCTCAATTCTCAGTCGTCAATCCTCAGTCATCAATCCTCAACATTCAATACTCAATCGTCAATCCTTAGTCCTCAATCCTCAATCCTCAATCCTCGTTCCTCAAACCTCAATCCTCAACCCTCAGTCTTCATCCTCAATCCTCAAACCTCAATCCTCAATCCTCAGTATTCAGTCATCAATACTCAATCTTCAATCCTCAATCCTCAAACCTCAATCCTCAATCCTCATTCTTCAATCCTAAATACCCAATCCTCAATCTTCAATCCTCAATCCTCAATCCTCAATTCTCAATCCTCAATCCTTAATCCTCAGACCTCAGACATCAATATTCAACCCTCAGAACTCGTCCTCAATCTACAACCCTCAATCCTCAGTCCTCAATATTCAATCATCAATATTCAATCTTCAATCCTCAATCCTCAATCCTCAATCCTCAATTCTGAATCCTCAATCTTCAATCCTCAATCCTCAATCCTCAATACTCAATCCTCAATCCTCAATCTTCAATCCTGAATACCCACTCCTCAATCTTCAATCCTGAATCCTCAATCCTCAATCCTAATTCCTCAATCCTCATTCTTCAATCATCAATACCCAATCCTCAATTTCAATCCTCAATCCTCAATCCTCAATTGTCAATCCTCAATCCTCAGTCCTCAGTCCTCAAACCGCAATCCTCAACCCTCAGCCCTCATCCTCCATCCTCAATCCTCAATCCTCAACCCTCAATCTTCAATCCTCAATTCTCAGTCTTCAATCCTCGATCCTGAATAATCAATACTCAATCCTCAATCCTCAGGCATCAATACTCAATCTTCAATACTCAATCCTCAAACCTCAATCCTCAATCCTCATTTTTCAATCCTAACTGCCCAATCCTCAATCTTCAATCCTCAATCCTCAATACTCAATTCTCAATCCTCAATCCTTAACCCTCAGACCTCAAACATCAATATTCAACCCTCAGTCCTCGTCCTCAATCCACAACCCTCAATCCTCAGTCCTCAATATTCAATCATCAATATTCAATCTTCAATCCTCAATCCTCAATCCTCAATCCTCAATCCTCAATCCTCAATCTTCAACCCTGAATACTCAATCCTCAATACTCAATCCTCAATCTTCAATCCTCAATACTCAATCTTCAATCCTCTATCCTCAAACCTCAACCCTCAATATTCAATCATAAATACTCACTCTTCAATCCTCAATCCTCAATCCTCAATTCTCAATCCTCAATCCTCAATCCTCAATCCTCAATCCTCATTCTTCAATCCTCAATACCCAATCCTCAATCTTCAATCATCAATCGTCAATCCTCAATCCTAATTCCTCAATCCTCATTCTTCAATCCTCAATACCCAATTCTCAGTTTCAATCCTCAATCGTCAATCCTCACTTCTCAATCCTCAATCCTCAACCCTCAGCCCTCACCCTCCATCATCAATCCTCAATCCTAAATCCTCAATCCTAACTCCTCAATCCTCATTCTTCAATCCTCAATACCCAATCCTCAATTTCAATCCTCAATCCTCAATCCTCATTTCTCAATCCTCAATCCTCAACCCTCAGCCCTCATCCTCCATCCTCAGTACTCAATCCTCTATCCTCAATCTTCAATCCTCAATACTCAATCTTCAATCCTCATCCCTCAATCCTCAATCCTCAATCCTCAATCTTCAATCCTCAATACTCAATCTGCAATCCTCAATCCTCAAACCTCAATCCTCAATCCTCATTCCTCAATCCTCAATACCCAATCCTCAATCCTCAATCCTCAATCCTCAATCCTCAATATTCAATCATCAATACTCAATCTTCAATCCTCAATCTTCAATCCTCAATACTTTATCTTCAATCCTCAATCCTCAATCCTCAATCCTCAATCCTCAATCCTCAGGCATCAATACTCAATATACAATATTCAATCCTCAATCCTTAATCCTCAGTCCACAATCCTCAACCTTCAATACTCAATACTCAATCTTCAATCCTCAATTCTCAATCCTCAATCCTCAATCCTCAATCCTCAATATTCAATCCTCAATACTCAATCTTCAATCATCATCCTCAATCCTCAATTCTCAGTCGTCAATCCTCAGTCATCAATCCTCAATATTCAATACTCAATCGTCAATCCTTAGTCCTCAATCCTCAATCCTCAATCCTCGTTCCTCAAACCTCAATCCTCAACCCTCAGTCTTCATTCTCAATCCTCAAACCTCAATCCTCAATCCTCAATATTCAGTCATCAATACTCAATCTTCATTCCTCAATCCTCAGTACTCAATCCTCAATACTCAACCTTCAATCCTCAATACTCAATCTTCAATCCTCAATCCTCAATCCTCAATCTTCAATCCTCAATACTCAATCTGCAATCCTCAATCCTCAAACCTCAATCCTCAACCCTCATTCTTCAATCCTCAATGCCCAATCCTCAATCTTCAATCCTCAATCCTCAATCCTCAATTCTCAACCCTCAAATCCTTAATCCTCAGACCTCAAACATCAATATTCAACCCTCAGTCCTCGTCCTCAATCCACAACCCTCAATCCTCAGTCCTCATTATTCAATCATCAATATTCAATCTTCAATCCTCAATCCTCAATCCTCAATCCTCAATTCTGAATCCTCAATCTTCAATCCTCAATACTCTATCCTCAATACTCAATCCTCAATCTTCAATCCTGAATACCCACTCCTCAATCTTCAATCCTCAATCCTCAATCCTCAATATTCAATCCTCAATACTCAATCTTCAATCATCAATCCTCAATCCTCAATCCACAGTCGTCAATCCTCAGTCACCAATCCTCAATCTTCAATACTCATTCTTCAATCCTAAATACCCAATCCTCAATCTTCAATCCTCAATCCTCAATACTCAATTCTCAATCCTCAATCCTTAATCCTCTGACCTCAAACATCAATATTCAACCCTCAGTCCTCGTCTTCAATCCACAACCCTCAATCCTCAGCCCTAATATTCGATCATCGATATTCAATCTTCAATCCTCAATCCTCAATCCTCAATCCTCAATCCTCAATCTTCAACCCTGGATACTCAATCCTCAATACTCAATCCTCAATCTTCAATCCTCAATACTCAATCTTCAATCCTCTATCCTCAAACCTCAATCCTCAATATTCAATCATCAATACTCAATCTTCAATCCTCAATCCTCAATCCTCAATTCTCAATCCTCAATCCTCAATCCTCAATCCTCAGGCATCAATACTCAATCTTCAATGCTCAATCCTCAATCCTCAATCATCAATCCTCATTCCTCAAGCCTCAATACCCAATCATCAATCCTCAATCCTCAATCCTCAATCCTCAATATTCAATCATCAATACTCAATCTTCAATCCCCAATCATCAATCCTCAATCCTCAATTCTGAATCCTCAATCTTCAATCCTCAATCCTCAATCCTCAATACTCAATCCTCAATCTTCAATCCTGAATACCCACTCCTCTATCTTCAATCCTCAATCCTCAATCGTCAACCCTCAATCCTCATTCCTCAAACCTCAATCCTCAACCCTCAGTCCTCATCCTCAATTCTCAATTCTCAATCCTCAATCCTCAATCCTCAATATTCAATCCTCAATAATCAACCTCAAATCCTAGATCCTCAATCCCCAATCTTCAATCCTTAATCCTCAACCTTCAATCCTTAATTCTCAATCGTCAATCTTCAATCCTCAATACTCAATCTTCAATCCTCAATCCTCAATCCTCAATCATCAATCCTTAATCCTCAATCGTCAATCTTCAATCCTCAACACTCAATCTTCAATCCTCAATCCTCAATCCTCAATCCTCAATCCTCATTCTTCAATACTCAATACCCAATCCTCAATCTTCAATCCTCAATCCTCAATCCTCAATTCTCAATCCTCAATCCTCAGTCCTCTGTCCTCAAACCTCAATCCTCTACCCTCAGTCCTCATCCTCCATCCTCAATCCTCAATAATCAATCCTCAATCTTATATCCTCAATATTCAATCTTCAATCCTCAATCCTCAATCCTCAATCCTCAATCCTCAATCCTCAATCCTCAGTACTCAATCCTCAATCCTCAACCTTCAATCCTCAATACTCAATCTTCAATCCTCAATCCTCAATCATCAATCCTCAATCCTCAATCTTCAATCCTCAATCCTCAATCCTCAATCCACAATCTTCAATCCTCAATACACAATCTGCAATCCTCAATCCTCAAACCTCAATCCTCAATCATCATTCTTCAATCCTCAATGCCCAATCCTCAATCTTCAATCCTCAATCCTCTATCCTCAATTCTCAACCCTCAATCCTTAATCCTCAGACCTCAAACATCAATATTCAACCCTCAGTCCTCGTCCTCAATCCACAACCCTCAATCCTCAGTCCTCAATATTCAATCATCAATATTCAATCTTCAATCCTGAATACTCAATCCTCAATCCACAATTCTGAATCCTCAATCTTCAATCCTCAATCCTCAATAATCAATACTCAATCCTCAATCTTCAATCCTGAATACCCACTCCTCAATCTTTAATCCTCAATCCTCAATACTCTATCCTAATTCCTCAATCCTCATTCTTCAATCATCAATACCCAATCCTCAATTTCAATCCTCAATCCTCAATCCTCAAATCTCAATCCTCAATCCTCAGTCATCAGTCCTCAAACCGCAATCATCAACCCTCAGCCCTCATCCTCCATCCTCAATCCTCAATCCTCAATCCTCAAACCTCAATCCTCTACCGTCAGTCCTCGTCCTCAATCCTCAAACCTCAATCCTCAATCCTCAATATTCAATCATCAATACTCAAAATTCAATCCTCGATCCTCAAACCTCAATCCTCAATCCTCATTCTTCAATCCTAAATACCCAATCCTCAATTTCCAATCCTCAATCCTCAATCCTCAATTCTCAATCCTCAATCCTTAATCCTCAGAACTCAAACATCAATATTCAACCCTCAGTCCTCGTCCTCAATCCACACCCCTCAATCCTCAGTCCTCAATATTCAATCATCAATATTCAATCTTCAATCCTCAATACTCAATCCTCAATCCTCAATTCTGAATCCTCAATCTTCAATCCTCAATCCTCAATCCTCAATACTCAATCCTCAATCTTCAATCCTGAATACCCACTCCTCAATCTTCAATCCTCAATCCTCAATACTCAATCCTAATTCCTCAATCCTCATTCTTCAATCATCAATACCCACTCCTCAATTTCAATCCTCAATCCTCAATCCTCAATTCTCAATCCTCAATCCTCAGTCATCAGTCCTCAAACCGCAATCATCAACCCTCAGCCCTCATCCTCCATCCTCAATCCTCAATCCTCAATCCTCAATCTTCAATCCTCAACTCTCAATCTTCAATCCTCGATCCTGAATCATCAATACTCAATCCTCAATCCTCAATCCTCAGTCTTCAATCCTCAATAATCAACGTCCAATCCTAGATCCTCAATCCCCAATCTTCAATCCTTAATACTCAATCCTCAATCCTTAATTCTCAATCGTCAATCTTCAATCCTCATTACTCAATATTCAATCCTCAATCCTCAATCCTCAATCCTCAATCCTTAATCCTCAATCGTCAATCTTCAATCCTCAATACTCAATCTTCAATCCTCAATCCTCAATCCTCAATCCTCAATCCTCATTCTTCAATACTCAACACCCAATCCTCAATCTTCAATCCTCAATCCTCAATCCTCAATTCACAATCCTCAATCCTCAGTCCTCTGTCCTCAAACCTCAATCCTCTACCCTCAGCCCTCATCCTCCATCCTCAGTCCTCAATCGTCAATCCTCAATCCTCAACCCTCAATCCTCATTCCTCAAACCTCAACCCTCAACCCTCAGTTCTCATTCTCAGTTCTCAATCCTCAATCCTCGATCCTCAATCCTCAATCTTCAATCCTCAATAATCAATCTCCAATTCTAGATCCTCAATCCCCAATCTTCAATCCTTAATCCTCAATCTTCAATCCCCAATCCCCAGTACTCAATCTTCAATCCTCAATGCTCAATCCTCAATCCTCAATCCTCAGACCTCAGTCCTCAATCTTCAATCCTCAAACCTCAATCCTCAACCGTCAGTCCTCATTCTCCATCCTCAAACCTCAATCCTCAATCCTGAATATTCAATCATCAATACTCAATATTCAATCCTCGATCCTCAAACCTCAATCCTCAATCCTCATTCTTCAATCCTAAATACCCAATCCTCAATTTCCAATCCTCAATCCTCAATCCTCAATTCTCAATCCTCAATCCTTAATCCTCAGAACTCAAACATCAATATTCAACCCTCAGTCCTCGTCCTCAATCCACAACCCTCAATCCTCAGTCCTCAATATTCAACCCTCAATCCTCAATCCTCAATACTCAATCCTGAATCCTCAGGCATCAATACTCAATCTTCAATACTCAATCCTCAATCCTCAATCCTCAATCGTCAATCCTCAATCCTCAAGCGTCAATCCATAATCCTGAATCGTCAACCCTCAATCCTCAGTCCTCAAACCTCAATCCCTAATCCTCAATCCTGAATCCTCAATCTTCAGCCCTCAGTCCTCTTAAATCAATTGTCAATCCTGAGTCCTCAATAGAATATCCTCAATTCACAGTTTTCAATACTCAATCCCCATACTTCACTCTTCAAATCTCAATCCACAAATATCAATTCTCATCACTAAACCATCAACACTCAGTCCTCAATCTTCAATCCTCAATCCTCAATCCTCAACCTTCAATCCTCAATAATGAATCTTCAATCATCAATCCTCAATCCTCAATCCTCAATCCTCAATCCTGAATATTCAATCCTCAGTCCCCAATCCTCAATCTTCAATCCTCAGTCCTCAATCCTCAATCCTCAATTCTCAATACTCAATCCTCAGTCCTCAAACCCCAACGCTCAATCCTCAATCCTCTATCATCAATCCTCAATCTTCAATACTCAATACTCAATCCTCAATCCTCAATCCTCAATCCTCAATCCTCAATCCTCATTCTTCAGTCCTCAATACCCAATCCTCAATCTTCAATCCTCAATCCTCAATCCTCAATTCTCAATCCTCAGTCCTCAATCCCCAGACCTCAAACATCAATACTCAACCCTCAGTCCTCGTCCTCAATCCACAACACTGAATCCCCAATCCTCAATCTTCAATCATCAATATTCAATATTCAATTTTCAGTCCTCAATCCTCAATCCTCAATCCTCAATCCTCAATCCTCAATGTTCAATACGCAATACCCAATCCTCAATCTTCAATCCTCAATCCTCAATCCTCAATCCTCAATTCTCAATACTCAGTCCTCAATCCTCATCCTCAATTCTCAATTCTCAATCCTCAATACTCAATCTTCAATCTTCAATCCTCGATAGTCAATATCCGATCCTAGATGCTCAATCCCCAATCTTCAATCGTTAATTCTCAATCTTCAATCCTCAATCCCCAGTCATCAATCTTCAATCCTCAATGCTCAATCCTCAATCCTCAATCCTCAGTCCACAATCCCCAATCCTCAATCCTCAAACCTCAATCCTCAACCGTCAGTCCGCATCCTCAATCCTCAAACCTCAATCCTCAATCCTCAATATTCAATCATCAATACTCAATATTAAATCCTCAATCCTCAAACCTCAATCCTCAATCCTCAATCCTCAATCCTCAATCCTCAATCCCCAGTCCTCAAACCTCAATCCTCAACCCTCAGTCCTCATACTCAATTCTCAATTCTCAATCCTCAATCCTCAATCCTCAATCTTCAATCCTCAATAATCAATCTCCGATACTAGGTCCTCAATCCCCAACCTTCAATCGTTAATCCTCAATCTTCAATCCTCAATCCCCAGTCATCAATCTTCAATCCTCAATGCTCAATCCTCAATCCTCAATCCTCAGTCCACAATCCCCAATCCTCAATCCTCAAACCTCAATCCTCAACCGTCAGTCCTCGTCCTCAATCCTCAAACCTCAATCCTCAATCCTCAACCGTCAGTCCTCGTCCTCAATCCTCAAACCTCAATCCTCAATCCTCAATATTCAATTATCAATACTCAATCTTCAATCCTCAATCCTCAAACCTCAATCCTCAATCCTCATTCTTCAATCCTAAATACCCAATCCTCAATTTCCAATTCTCAATCCTCAATTCTCAATCCTCAATCCTTAATCCTCAGACCTCAAACATCAATAGTCGACACTCAGTCCTCGTCCTCAATCCACAACCCTCAACCCTCAGTCCTCAATATTCAATCATCAATTTTCAATCTTCAGTCCTCGATCCTCAATCCTCAATCCTCAATCCTCAATCCTCAATGTTCAATCCGCAATACCCAATCCTCAATCTTCAATCCTCAATCCTCATTCCTCAAACCTCAATCCTCAACCCTCAGTCCTCATCCTCAATTCTCAATTCTCAATTCTCAATCCTCAATCCTCAATCCTCAATCTTCAATCCTCAATAATCAACCTCCAATCCTAGATCCTCAATCCCCAATCTTCAATCCTTAATCCTCAATCTTAAATCTTTAATTCTCAATCGTCAATCTTCAATCCTCAATACTCAATCTTCAATCCTCAATCCTCAATCCTCAATCCTCAATCCTTAATCCTCAATCGCCAATCTTCAATCCTCAATACTCAATGTTCAATCCTCAATCCTCAATCCTCAATCCTCAAACCTCTATCCTCATTCTTCAATACTCAATACCCAATCCTCAATCTTCAATCCTCAATCCTCAATCCTCAATTCTCAATCCTCAATCCTCAGTCCTCTGTCCTCAAACCTCAATCCTCTACCCTCAGCCCTCATCCTCCATCCTCAATCCTCAATCATCAATCCTCAATCTTATATCCTCAATATTCAATCTTCAATCCTCGACCCTCGATCCTCAATCCTCAGTGATCAATACTCAATCTTCAATACTCAACCCTCAATCCTCAATCCTCAATCCTCAATCCTCAATCCTCAATCCTCAATCCTCAATCCCCATTTCCCAAACCTCAATCCTCAACCCTCAGCCCTCATACTCAAATCTCAATTCTCAATCCTCAATCATCAATACTCAATCTTCAATCCTCAATCCTCAATCCTCAATCCTCAGTACTCAATCCTCAATCCTCAACCTTCAATCCTCAATACTCAATCTTCAATCCTCAATCCTCAATCCTCAATCCTCAATCATCAATCTTCAATCCTCAATCCTCAATCCTCAATCTTCAATCCTCAATACTCAATCTGCAATCCTCAATCCTCAAACCTCAATCCTCAATCCTCATTCTTCAATCCTCAATGCCCAATCCTCAATCCTCAATCCTCAATCCTCAATCCTCAATTCTCGACCCTCAAACCTTAATCCTCAGACCTCAAACATCAATATTCAACCCACAGTCCACGTCCTCAATCCACAACCCTCAATCCACAGTCCTCAATATTCAATCATCAATATACAATCTTCAATCCTCAATCCTCTATCCTCAATCCTCAATTCTGAATCCTCAATCTTCAATCCTCAATCCTCAATCCTCAATACTCAATCCTCAATCTTCAATCCTGAATACCCACTCCTCAATCTTCAATCCCCAATCCTCAATCCTCAATCCTAATTCCTCAATCCTCATTCTTCAATCATCAATACCCAATCCTCAATTTCAATACTCAATCCAGAATCCTCAATTCTCAATCCTCAATCCTCAGTCCTCAGTCCTCAAACCGCAATCCTCAACCCTCAGCCCTCATCCTCCATCCTCAATCCTCAATCCTCAATCCTCAATCCTCAATCTTCAATCCTCAATTCTCAATCCTAAATCCCCAACCCTCAATCCTCATTCCTCAAACCTCAATCCACAACCCTCAGTTCTCATACTCAATTCTCAATTCTCAATCCTCAATCCTCAATCCTCAATCTTCAATCCTCAATAATCAATCTCCAATTCTAGATCCTCAATCCCCAATCTTCAATCCTTAATCCTCAATATTCAATCCCCAATCCCCAGTACTCAATCTTTAGTCCTCAATGCTCAATCCTCAATCCTCAATCCTCAGTCCTCAGCCCTCAATCTTCAATCCTCAAACCTCAATCCTCAACCGTCAGTCCTCATCCTCCATCCTCAATCCTCAATCCTCAATCATCAATCTTCAATCCCCAATACTCAATCTTCAATCCTCAATCCTCAATCCTCAATCCTCAATCCTCAATCCTCAGGCATCAGTACTCAATCTGCAGTACTCAATCCTCAATCCTCATTCCTCAATCCTCAATCCTCAACCATCAATCCTCATTCCTCAAACCTCAATCCTCAACCCTCAGTCCTCATCCTCAATTCTCAATTCTCAATCCTCAATCCTCAATCCTCAATCTTCAATCCTCAATAGTCAATATCCGATCCTAGATGCTCAATCCCCAATCTTCAATCGTTAATTCTCAATCTTCAATCCTCAATCCCCAGTCATCAATCTTCAATCCTCAATGCTCAATCCTCAATCCTCAATCCTCAGTCCACAATCCCCAATCCTCAATCCTCAAACCTCAATCCTCAACCGTCAGTCCTCGTCATCAATCCTGAAACCTCAATCCTCAATCCTCAATATTCAATCATCAACACTCAATCTTCAATCCTCATTCCTCAAACCTCAATCCTCAATCCTCAATCCTCAATCCTCAATCCTCAATCGTCAATCCCCAGTCCTCAAACCTCAATCCTCAACCCTCAGTCCTCATACTCAATTCTCAATTCTCAATCCTCAATCCTCAATCCTCAATCTTCAATCCTCAATAATCAATCTCCGATACTAGGTCCTCAATCCCCAACCTTCAATCGTTAATCCTCAATCTTCAATCCTCAATCCCCAGTCATCAATCTTCAATCCTCAATGCTCAATCCTCAATCCTCAATCCTCAGTCCTCAATCCCCAATCCTCAATCCTCAAACCTCAAACCTCAACCGTCAGTCCTCGTCCTCAATCCTCAAACCTCAATCCTCAATCCTCAATATTCAATCATCAATACTCAATCTTCAATCCTCAATCCTCAAACCTCAATCCTCAATCCTCATTCTTCAATCCTAAATACCCAATCCTCAATTTCCAATCCTCAATCCTCAATCCACAATTCTCAATCCTCAATCCTTAATCCTCAGACCTCAAACATCAATAGTCGACACTCAGTCCTCGTCCTCAATCCACAACCCTCAACCCTCAGTCCTCAATATTCAATCATCAATATACAATCTTCAATCCTCAATCCTCAATCCTCAATCCTCAACCCTCAATCCTCAATCTTCAACCCTGAATACTCAATCCTCAATACCCAGTCCTCAATCTTCAATCCTCAATACTCAATCTTCAATCCTCAATCCTCAATCCTCAATCCTCAATCCTCAATCTTCAATCCTCAACACTAATCTTCAATCCTCAATCCTCAATCCTCAATCCTCAATCCTCATTCTTCAATCCTCAATACCCAATCCTCAACCTTCAATCCTCAATCCTCAATCCTCAATCCTAATTCCTCAATCCTCATTCTTCAATGTTCAATCCGCAATACCCAATCCTCAATCTTCAATCCTCAATCCTCAATCCTCAATCCTCAATTCTCAATACTCAGTCCTCAATTCTCAGTCCTCAAACCTCAATCCTGAATCCACAATCCTGAATCCTCAATCTTCAGACCTCAGTCTTCAACAATCAGTCGTCAATTCTCAGTCCTCCATAGAATATCATCAATTCACACATTTCAATACTCAATACTCAATCTGCAATCTTCAAATATCTATCCACAAACATCAATTCTCATCACTCGACCCTCAACACTCAGTCCCCAATCCTCAATCTTCAATCCTCAATCCTGAATCCTCAATTCTCAATCCTCAATCCTCAGTCCTCAGACCTCAAACCTCAATTCTCAACTCTCAGCCCTCATCCTCAATCCTCAATCCTCAATCCTCAATCCTCAATCCTCAATGTTCAATCCTCAATACCCTATCCTCAATCGTCAATCCTCAATCCTCAAGCGTCAATCCTCAATCCTGAATCCTCAACCCTCAATCCTCAGTCCTCAAACCTCAATCCCTAATCCTCAATCCTGAATCCTCAATCTTCAGCCCTCAGTCCTCTTAAATCAATTGTCAGTCCTCAGTCCTCAATAGAGTATCCTCAATTCACAGTTTTCAATACTCAATCCCCATTCTTCACTCTTCAAATCTCAGTCCACAAATATCAATTCTCATCACTAAACCATCAACACTCTGTCCTCAACTTCAATCCTCAATCTTCAATCCTCCACATTCAATCATCAATAATGAATCTTCAATCATCAATCCTCAATCCTCAATCCTCAATCCTCAATCCTGAATATTCAATCCTCAGTCCCCAATCCTCAATCTTCAATCCTCAGTCCTCAATCCTCAATCCTCAATTCTCAATACTCAGTCCTCAGTCCTCAAACCTCAGCGCTCAATCCTCAATCCTCTATCATCAATCCTCAATCTTCAATACTCAATACTCAATCCTCAATCCTCAATCCTCAATCCTCAATCATCAATCCTCAATCTTCAATACTCAATCCTCAACCCCAATGCTCAATACTCAACCATCAACCCTCAATTCTCAATACTCAATAGAATATCCTGAATTCTCAGGATTCAATACTCAAACCTCAAACCTCAGCCCTCAGCCCTCATCCTCCATCTTCAATCCTCTATCCTCAATCCTCAATCTTCAATCCTCAATACTCAATCTTCAATCCTCAATCCTCAATCCTCAATCCTCATTCTTCAATCCTCAATACCCAATCCTCAATCTTCAATCCTCAATCCTCAATCCTCAATTCTCAATCCTCAATCCTCGATCCTCAATCCTCAATCATCAATCCTCAATCCTCACTCCTCAATCCTCAGTACTTAATCCTCTATCCTCAATCTTCAATTCTCAATACTCAATCTTCAATCCTCATTCCTCAATCCTCAATCCTCAATCCTCAATTTTCAATCCTCAATACTCAATCTGCAATCCTCAATCCTCAGTCCTCAATCCTCAATCCGCAATCCTCATTCTTCAATCCTCAATACCCAGTCCTCAATCTTCAATCCTCAATCCTCAATCCTCAATTCTCAATCGTCAATCCTCAATCCCAAGACCTCAAACATCAATACTCAACCCTCAGTCCTCGTCCTCAATCCACAACCCTCAATCTTCAATCCTCAATACTCAATCTTCGATCCTCAATCCTCAATCCTCAATCCTGAATCCTCATACTTCAATACTCAATACCCAATCCTCAATCTTCAATCCTCAATCCTCAATCCTCAATTCTCAATCCTCAATCCTCAGTCCTCTGTCCTCAAACCTCAATCCTCTACCCTCAGCCCTCATCCTCCGTCCTCAATCCTCAATCATCAATCCTCAATCTTATATCCTCAATATTCAATCTTCAAACCTCAATCCTCAATCCTCAATCCTCAGTGATCAATACTCAATCTTCAATACTCAACCCTCAATCCTCAATCCTCAATCCTCAATCCTCAATCCTCAATCTTCAATCCTCAATCCTCAATCCTCAATCTTCAATCCTCAATACTCAATCTGCAATCCTCAATCCTCATTCTTCAATCCTCAATGCCCAATCCTCAATCCTCAATCCTCAAACCTCAATCCTCAATCCTCAATATTCAATCATCAATACTCAATATTCAATCCTCAATCCTCAAACCTCAATCCTCAATCCTCAATCCTCAATCCTCAATCCTCAATCCCCAGTCCTCAAACCTCAATCCTCAACCCTCAGTCCTCATACTCAATTCTCAATTCTCAATCCTCAATCCTCAATCCTCAATCTTCAATCCTCAATAATCAATCTCCGATACTAGGTCCTCAATCCCCAACCTTCAATCGTTAATCCTCAATCTTCAATCCTCAATCCCCAGTCATCAATCTTCAATCCTCAATGCTCAATCCTCAATCCTCAATCCTCAGTCCACAATCCCCAATCCTCAATCCTCAAACCTCAATCCTCAACCGTCAGTCCTCGTCCTCAATCCTCAAACCTCAATCCTCAATCCTCAATATTCAATCATCAATACTCAATCTTCAATCCTCAATCCTCAAACCTCAATCCTCAATCCTCAATCGTCAATCCCCAGTCCTCAAACCTCAATCCTCAACCCTCAGTCCTCATACTCAATTCTCAATTCTCAATCCTCAATCCTCAATCCTCAATCTTCAGTCCTCAATAATCAATCTCCGATACTAGGTCCTCAATCCCCAACCTTCAATCATTAATCCTCAATCTTCAATCCTCAATCCCCAGTCATCAATCTTCAATCCTCAATGCTCAATCCTCAATCATCAATCCTCAGTCCTCAATCCCCAATCCTCAATCCTCAAACCTCAATCCTCAACCGTCAGTCCTCGTCCTCAATCCTCAAACCTCAATCCTCAATCCTCAATATTCAATTATCAATACTCAATCTTCAATCCTCAATCCTCAAACCTCAATCCTCAATCCTCATTCTTCAATCCTAAATACCCAATCCTCAATTTCCAATTCTCAATCCTCAATTCTCAATCCTCAATCCTTAATCCTCAGACCTCAAACATCAATAGTCGACACTCAGTCCTCGTCCTCAATCCACAACCCTCAACCCTCAGTCCTCAATATTCAATCATCAATTTTCAATCTTCAGTCCTCGATCCTCAATCCTCAATCCTCAATCCTCAATCCTCAATGTTCAATCCGCAATACCCAATCCTCAATCTTCAATCCTCAATCCTCATTCCTCAAACCTCAATCCTCAACCCTCAGTCCTCATCCTCAATTCTCAATTCTCAATTCTCAATCCTCAATCCTCAATCCTCAATCTTCAATCCTCAATAATCAACCTCCAATCCTAGATCCTCAATACCCAATCTTCAATCCTTAATCCTCAATCTTAAATCTTTAATTCTCAATCGTCAATCTTCAATCCTCAATACTCAATCTTCAATCCTCAATCCTCAATCCTCAATCCTCAATCCTTAATCCTCAATCGCCAATCTTCAATCCTCAATACTCAATGTTCAATCCTCAATCCTCAATCCTCAAACCTCTATCCTCATTCCTCAATCCCCATTCCTCAATCCTCAATCCTCAATCATGAATCCTCAATCTCCAATACTCATTCCTCAATCCTCAATCCCCAATCCTCAATCCTCAATCATCAATCATCAATCTTCAATACTCAATCCTCAATCCTCAACCCTCAATCCTCAATCCTCAGACCTCAAGTATCAATCCTCAACCCTCAGTCCTCATACTCAATTCTCAATTCTCAATCCTCAATCATCAATCCTCAATCTTCATTCATCAATATTCAACCTTCAATCCTCAATCCTCAA
Source organism: Calliopsis andreniformis (assembly GCF_051401765.1). Lineage (NCBI taxonomy): Eukaryota > Metazoa > Arthropoda > Insecta > Hymenoptera > Andrenidae > Calliopsis > Calliopsis andreniformis. The sequence continues at coordinate 57,238 of NW_027480834.1, read as the reverse complement.
TCCTCAATCCTCAATCCTCAATGTTCAATCCGCAATACCCAATCCTCAATCTTCAATCCTCAATCCTCAATCCTCAATCCTCAATTCTCAATACTCAGTCCTCAATTCTCAGTCCTCAAACCTCAATCCTGAATCCACAATCCTGAATCCCCAATCTTCAGACCTCAGTCCTCAACAATCAGTCGTCAATTCCCAGTCCTCAATAGAATATCATCAATTCACACATTTCAATACTCAATACTCAATCTGCAATCTTCAAATCTCTATCCACAAACATCAATTCTCATCACTCAACCCTCAACACTCAGTCCCCAATCCTCAATCTTCAATACTCAATCCTCAATCCTCAATTCTCAATCCTCAATCCTCAGTCCTCAGTCCTCAGACCTCAAACCTCAATCCTCAATTCTCAGCCCTCATCCTCAATCCTGAATCCTCAATCTTCCATCCTCAATCCTCAATCCTCAGGCCTCAATCCTCAATCCTCAATCCTCAATCCTCAGTCCTCAAACCTCAATACTCAACACTCAATTCTCAATCCTCAATCTTCAATCCTCAATCCTCAATCCACAACCACCAATCCTCAATCCTCAGGCATCAATACTCAATCTTCAATACTCAATCCTCGATCCTCAATCCTCAATCCTCAATCGTCAACCCTCAATCCTCATTCCTCAAACCTCAATCCTCAACCCTCAGGCCTCATCCTCACTTCTCAATTCTCAATCCTCAATCCTCAATCCTCAATCTTCAATCCTCAATAATCAACCTCAAATCCTAGATCCTCAATCCCCAATCGTCAATCCTTAATCCTCAACCTTCAATCCTTAATTCTCAATCGTCAATATTCAATCCTCAATACTCAATCTTCAATCCTCAATCCTCAATCCTCAATCATCAATCCTTAATCCTCAATCGTCAATCTTCAATCCTCAACACTCAATCTTCAATCCTCAATCCTCAATCCTCATTCCTCAATCCTCATTCTTCAATACTCAATACCCAATCCTTAATCTTCAAACCTCAATCCTCAGTCCTCAATCCTCAATTCTCAATCTTATATCCTCAATATTCAATCTTCAATCCTCAATCCTAAATCCTCAATCCTCAATCGTCAGTCCTCAATCCTCAATCCTCAATCCTCAGTACTCAATCCTCAATCCTCAACCTTCAATCCTCAATACTTAATCTTCAATCCTCAATCCTCAACCCTCAATCCTCAATCCTCAATCTTCGTTCCTCAATCCTCAATCCTCAATCCTCAATCCTTAATCCTCAATCGTCAATCTTCAATCCTCAATACTCAATCTTCAATCCTCAATCCTCAATCCTCAATCCTCAATACTCAATACTCAATCTTCAATTCTGAATACCCACTCCTCAATCTTCAATCCTCAATCCTCAATCCTCAATCCTAATTCCTCAATCCTCATTCTTCAATCATCAATACCCAATCCTCAATTTCAATAATCAATCCTCAATCCTCAATTCTCAATCCTCAATCCTCAGTCCTCAGTCCTCAAACCGCAATCATCAACCCTCAGCCCTCATCCTCCATCCTCAATCCTCAATCCTCAATCCTCAATCTTCAATCCTCAATTCTTAATCTTCAATCATCGATCCTGAATCATCAATACTCAATCCTCAATCCTCAGGCATCAATACTCAATCTTCAATACTCAATCCTCAACCCTCAATCCTCAATCCTCAATCCTCAACCCTCAATCCTCATTCCTCAAACCTCAACCCTCAACCCTCAGTTCTCATACTCAGTTCTCAATTCTCAATCCTCAATCCTCAATCCTCAATCTTCAATCCTCAATAATCAATCTCCAATTCTACATCCTCAATCCCCAATCTTCAATCCTTAATCCTCAATCTTCAATCCCCAATCCCCAGTACTCAATCTTCAATCCTCAATGCTCAATCCTCAATCCTCAATCCTCAGACCTCAGTCCTCAACCTTCAATCCTCAAACCTCAATCCTCAACCGTCAGTCCTCATTCTCCATCCTCAATCCTCAATCCTCAATCCTCAATATTCAATCATCAATACTCAATCTTCAATCCTCGATCCTCAAACCTCAATCCTCAATCCTCATTCTTCAATCCTAAATACCCAGTCCTCAATTTCCAATCCTCAATCCTCAATCCTCAATTCTCAATCCTCAATCCTTAATCCTCAGAACTCAAACATCAATATTCAACCCTCAGTCCTGGTCCTCAATCCACAACCCTCAATCCTCAGTCCTCAATATTCAACCCTCAGTCCTCGTCCTCAATCCACAACACTCAATCCTCAGTCCTCAATATTCAATCATCAATATTCAATCTTCAATCCTCAATCCTCAATCCTCAATCCTCAATCCTCAATCCTCAATCTTCAACCCTGAATCCTCAATCCTCAATACTCAGTCCTCAATCTTCAATCCTCAATACTCAATCATCAATCCCCAATCCTCAATCCTCAATCCTCAATCCTCAATCTTCAATCCTCAACACTAATCTTCAATCCTCAATCCTCAATCCTCAATCCTCAATCCTCATTCTTCAATCCTCAATACCCAATCCTCAATCTTCAATCCTCAATCCTCAATCCTCAATCCTAATTCCTCAATCCTCATTCTTCAATCCTCAATACCCAATCCTCAATCTTCAATCCTCAATCCTCAATCCTCAATTCTCAACCCTCAATCCTTAATCCGCAGACCTCAAGCATCAATATTCAACCCTCAGACCTCGTCCTCAATCCACAACCCCCAATCCTCAGTCCTCAATATTCAATCATCAATATTCAATCTTCAATCCTCAATCCTCAATCCTCAATCCTCAATTCTCAATCCTCAATCTTCAATCCTCAACCCTCAATCCTCAATACTCAATCCTCAATCTTCAATCCTCAATACCGACTCCTGAATCTTCAATCCTCAATCCTCAATCTTCAATCCTCAATCCTCAATCCTCAATTCTCAATCCTCAATCCTTAATCCTCAGACTTCAAACATCAATATTCAACCCTCAGTCCTCGTCCTCAATCCACAACCCTCAATCCTCAGTCCTCAATATTCAATCATCAATATTCAATCTTCAATCCTCAATCCTCAACCCTCAATCCTCATTCCTCAAACCTCAACCCTCAACCCTCAGTTCTCATTCTCAGTTCTCAATTCTCAATCATCAATCCTCAATCCTCAATCTTCAATCCTCAATAATCAATCTTCAATTCTAGATCCTCAATCCCCAATCTTCAATCCTTAATCCTCAATCTTCAATCCCCAATCCCCAGTACTCAATCTTCAATCCTCAATGCTCAATCCTCAATCCTCAATCCTCAGACCTCAGTCCTCAATCTTCAATCCTCAAACCTCAATCCTCAACCGTCAGTCCTCATTCTCCATCCTCAATCCTCAATCCTCAATCCTCAATCTTCAATCCCCACTACTCAATCTTCAATCCTCAATCCTCAATCCTCAATCCTCAATCCTCAATCCTCAGGCATCAATACTCAATCTTCAATACTCAATCCTCAATCCTCAATCCTCAATCCTCAATCCTCAATCCTGAATATTCAATCCTCAATAATCAATCTCCGATCCTAGATCCTCAATCCCCAATCTTCAATCGTTAATCCTCAATATTCAATCCTCAATCCCCAGTCATCAATCTTCAATCCTCAATGCTCAATCCTCAATCCTCAATCCTCAATCCTCAATCCTTAATCCTCAATCGTCAATCTTCAATCCTCAATAATCAATCTCCGATCCTAGATCCTCAATCCCCAATCTTCAATCGTTAATCCTCAATATTCAATCCTCAATCCCCAGTCATCAATCTTCAATCCTCAATCCTCAATCCTCAATCCTCAATCCTCAATCTTCAATCCTCAGTACTCAATCCTCAATCCTCAGCCTTCAATCCTCAATACTTAATCTTCAATCCTCAATCCTCAATCCTCAATCCTCAATCCTCAATCTTCGTTCCTCAATCCTCAATCCTCAATCCTCAATCCTTAATCCTCAATCGTCAATCTTCAATCCTCAATACTCAATCTTCAATCCTCAATCCTCAATCCTCAACCCTCAATCCTCATTCTTCAATACTCAATACCCAATCCTCAATCTTCAATCCTCAATCCGCAATCCTCAATTCACAATCCTCAATCCTCAGTCCTCTGTCCTCAAACCTCAATCCTCTACCCTCAGCCCTCATCCTCCATCCTCAGTCCTCAATCGTCAACCCTCAATCTTATATCCTCAATCCTCAATCCTCAATCCTCAATCCTCAATCCTCAATCCTCAGTACTCAATCCTCAATCCTCAACCTTCAATCCTCAATACTTAATCTTCCATCCTCAATCCTCAATCCTCAATCCTCAATCCTCAATCTTCGTTCCTCAATCCTCAATCCTCAATACTCAATCCTCAATCTTCAATTCTGAATACCCACTCCTCAATCTTCAATCCTCAATCCTCAATCCTCAATCCTAATTCCTCAATCCTCATTCTTCAATCATCAATACCCAATCCTCAATTTCAATAATCAATCCTCAATCCTCAATTCTCAATCCTCAATCCTCAGTCCTCAGTCCTCAAACCGCAATCCTCAACCCTCAGCCCTCATCCTCCATCCTCAATCCTCAATCCTCAATCCTCAATCTTCAATCCTCAATTCTTAATCTTCAATCCTCGATCCTGAATCATCAATACTCAATCCTCAATCCTCAGGCATCAATACTCAATCTTCAATACTCAATCCTCAACCCTCAATCCTCAATCCTCAATCCTCAACCCTCAATCCTCATTCCTCAAACCTCAACCCTCAACCCTCAGTTCTCATACTCAGTTCTCAATTCTCAATCCTCAATCCTCAATCCTCAATCTTCAATCCTCAATAATCAATCTCCAATTCTAGATCCTCAATCCCCAATCTTCAATCCTTAATCCTCAATCTTCAATCCCGAATCCCCAGTACTCAATCTTCAATCCTCAATGCTCAATCCTCAATCCTCAATCCTCAGACCTCAGTCCTCAACCTTCAATCCTCAAACCTCAATCCTCATCCGTCAGTCCTCATTCTCCATCCTCAATCCTCAATCCTCAATCCTCAATATTCAATCATCAATACTCAATCTTCAATCCTCGATCCTCAAACCTCAATCCTCAATCCTCATTCTTCAATCCTAAATACCCAGTCCTCAATTTCCAATCCTCAATCCTCAATCCTCAATTCTCAATCCTCAATCCTTAATCCTCACAACTCAAACATCAATATTCAACCCTCAGTCCTGGTCCTCAATCCACAACCCTCAATCCTCAGTCCTCAAAATTCAACCCTCAGTCCTCGTCCTCAATCCACAACCCTCAATCCTCAGTCCTCAATATTCAATCATCAATATTCAATCTTCAATCCTCAATCCTCAATCCTCAATCCTCAATCCTCAATCCTCAATCTTCAACCCTGAATCCTCAATCCTCAATACTCAGTCCTCAATATTCAATCCTCAATACTCAATCATCAATCCCCAATCCTCAATCCTCAATCCTCAACCCTCAATCTTCAATCCTCAACACTAATCTTCAATCCTCAATCCTCAATCCTCAATCCTCAATCCTCATTCTTCAATCCTCAATACCCAATGCTCAATCTTCAATCCTCAATCCTCAATCCTCAATCCTAATTCCTCAATCCTCATTCTTCAATCCTCAATACCCAATCCTCAATCTTCAATCCTCAATCCTCAATCCTCAATTCTCAACCCTCAATCCTTAATCCGCAGACCTCAAGCATCAATATTCAACCCTCAGACCTCGTCCTCAATCCACAACCCCCAATCCTCAGTCCTCAATATTCAATCATCAATATTCAATCTTCAATCCTCAATCCTCAATCCTCAATCCTTAATTCTCAATCCTCAATCTTCAATCCTCAGCCCTCAATCCTCAATACTCAATCCTCAATCTTCAATCCTCAATACCCACTCCTGAATCTTCAATCCTCAATCCTCAATCCTCAATCCTAATTCCTCAATCCTCATTCTTCAATCCTCAATACCCAATCCTCAATTTCAATCCTCAATCCTCAATTCTGAATCCTCAATCCTCAGTCCTCAGTCCTCAAACCGCAATCCTCAACCCTCAGCCCTCATCCTCCATCCTCAATCCTCAATCCTCAATCCTCAATCTTCAATCCTCAATTCTCAATCTTCAATCCTCGATCCTGAATCATCAATCCACAATCCTCAATCCTCAGGCTTCAACACTCAATCTTCAATACTCAATCCTCAATCCTCAATCCTCAATCCTCAATCCTCAATCCTCAATCCTCAACCCTCAATCCTGATTCCTCAAACCTCAATCCTCAACCCTCAGTCCTCATACTCAATTCTGAATTGTCAATCCTCAATCCTCAATCCTCAATCTTCAATCCTCAATAATCAATCTCTAATTCTAGATCCTCAATCCCCAATCTTCGATCCTTAATCCTCAATCTTCTATCCCGCATTCCCTGTACTCAATCTTCAATCCTCAATGCTCAATCCTCAATCCTCAATCCTCAGTCCTCAGTCCTCAATCTTCAATCCTCAAACCTCAATCCTCAACCGTCAGTCCTCATTCTCCATCCTCAATCCTCAATCCTCAATCCTCAATCTTCAATCCCCACTACTCAATCTTCAATCCTCAATCCTCAATCCTCAATCCTCAATCCTCAATCCTCAGGCATCAATACTCAATCTTCAATACTCAATCCTCAATCCTCAATCCTCAATCCTCAATCCTCAATCCTGAATATTCAATCCTCAATAATCAATCTCCGATCCTAGATCCTCAATCCCCAATCTTCAATCGTTAATCCTCAATATTCAATCCTCAATCCCCAGTCATCAATCTTCAATCCTCAATGCTCAATCCTCAATCCTCAATCCTCAATCCTCAATCCTTAATCCTCAATCGTCAATCTTCAATCCTCAATACTCAATCTTCAATCCTCAATCCTCAATCCTCAATCCTCAAGGCTCATTCTTCAATACTCAATACCCAATCCTCAATCTTCAATCCTCAATCCTCAATCCTCAATTCACAATCCTCAATCCTCAGTCCTCTGTCCTCAAACCTCAATCCTCTACCCTCAGCCCTCATCCTCCATCATCAGTCCTCAATCGTCAATCCTCAGTCTTATATCCTCAATATTCAATCTTCAATCCTCAATCCTCAATCCTCAATCCTCAATCCTCAATCCTCAATCCTCAGTACTCAATCCTCAATCCTCAACCTTCAATCCTCCATACTTAATCTTCAATCCTCAATCCTCAATCCTCAATCCTCAATCCTCAATCTTCGTTCCTCAATCCTCAATCCTCAATCTTCAATCCTCAAACCTCAATCCTCAATCCTCAATTCTGAATCCTCAATCTTCAATCCTCAATCCTCAATCCTCAATACTCAATCCTCAATCTTCAATTCTGAATACCCACTCCTCAATCTTCAATCCTCAATCCTCAATCCTCAATCCTAATTCCTCAATCCTCATTCTTCAATCATCAATACCCAATCCTCAATTTCAATAATCAATCCTCAATCCTCAGTCCTCAGTCCTCAAACCGCAATCCTCAACCCTCAGCCCTCATCCTCCATCCTCAATCCTCAATCCTCAATCCTCAATCTTCAATCCTCAATTCTTAATCTTCAATCCTCGATCCTGAATCATCAATACTCAATCCTCAATCCTCAGGCATCAATACTCAATCTTCAATACTCAATCCTCAATCCTCAATCCTCAATCCTCAATCCTCAACCATCAATCCTCATTCCTCAAACCTCAATCCTCAACCCTCAGTCCTCATCCTCAATTCTCAATTCTCAATCCTCAATACTCAATCTTCAATCTTCAATCCTCGATAGTCAATATCCGATCCTAGATGCTCAATCCCCAATCTTCAATCGTTAATTCTGAATCTTCAATCCTCAATCCCCAGTCATCAATCTTCAATCCTCAATGCTCAAACCTCAATCCTCAATCCTCAGTCCACAATCCCCAATCCTCAATCCTCAAACCTCAATCCTCAACCGTCAGTCCGCATCCTCAATCCTCAAACCTCAATCCTCAACCGTCAGTCCTCGTCCTCAATCCTCAAACCTCAATCCTCAATCCTCAATATTCAATTATCAATACTCAATCTTCAATCCTCAATCCTCAAACCTCAATCCTCAATCCTCATTCTTCAATACTAAATACCCAATCCTCAATTTCCAATTCTCAATCCTCAATTCTCAATCCTCAATCCTTAATCCTCAGACCTCAAACATCAATAGTCGAAACTCAGCCCTCGTCCTCAATCCACAACCCTCAACCCTCAGTCCTCAATATTCAATCATCAATTTTCAATCTTCAGTCCTCGATCCTCAATCCTCAATCCTCAATCCTCAATCCTCAATGTTCAATCCGCAATACCCAATCCTCAATCTTCAATCCTCAATCCTCATTCCTCAAACCTCAATCCTCAACCCTCAGTCCTCATCCTCAATTCTCAATTCTCAATTCTCAATCCTCAATCCTCAATCCTCAATCTTCAATCCTCAATAATCAACCTCCAATCCTAGATCCTCAATCCCCAATCTTCAATCCTTAATCCTCAATATTAAATCTTTAATTCTCAATCGTCAACCTTCAATCCTCAATACTCAATCTTCAATCCTCAATCCTCAGACCTCAAACATCAATATTCAACCCTCTGTCCTCGTCCTCAATCCACAACCCTAAATGCTCAGTCCTCAATATTCAATCATCAATATTCAATCTTCAATCCTCAATCCTCAATCCTCAATCCTCAATCCTCAATCCTCAATCTTCAACCCTGAATCCTCATTCCTCAATACTCAATCCTCAATCTTCTATCCTCAATACTCAGTCTTCAATCCTCAATCCTCAATCCTCAATCCTCAATCCTCAATCTTCAATCCTCAACACTCAATCTTCAATCCTCAATCCTCAATCCTCAATCCTCAATCCCCAATCCTCAATCCTCAATCCTCAATCCACAATCCTCAACCTTCAATACTCAATAATCAATCTCGAATCCTAGATCCTCAATCCTCAATCCCCAATCTTCAATCCTTAATCCTCAATATTCAATCCCCAATCCCCAGTACTCAATCTTCAATCCTCAATGCTCAATCCTCAATCCTCAATCCTCGGTCCTCAGCACTCAATCTTCAATCCTCAATCCTCAATCCCTAATCCTCAATCGTCAATCTTCAATCCTCAATACTCAATCTTCAATCCTCAATCCTCAATCCTCAATCCTCAATCCTCATTCTTCAATACTCAATACCCAATCCTCAATCTTCAATCCTCAATCCTCAATCCTCAATTCACAATCCTCAATCCTCAGTCCTCTGTCCTCAAACCTCAATCCTCTACCCTCAGCCCTCATCCTCCATCCTCAGTCCTCAATCGTCAATCCTCAATCTTATATCCTCAATATTCAATCTTCAATCCTTAACCCTCAATCCTCAATCCTCAATCCTCAATCCTCAATCCTCAGTACTCAATCCTCAATCCTCAACCTTCAATCCTCAATACTTAATCTTCAATCCTAAATCCTCAATCCTCAATCCTCAATCCTCAATCTTCGTTCCTCAATCCTCAATCCTCAATCTTCAATCCTCAATACTCAATCTGCAATCCTCAATCCTCAAACCTCAATCCTCAATCCTCATTCTTCAATCCTCAGTGCCCAATCCTCAATCTTCAATCCTCAATCCTCAATCCTCAATTCTCAACCCTCAATCCTTAATCCTCAGACCTCAAACGTCAATATTCAACCCTCAGTCCTCGTCCTCAATCCACAACCCTCAATCCTCAGTCCTCAATATTCAATCATCAATATTCAATCTTCAATCCTCAATCCTCAATCCTCAATCCTCAATTCTGAATCCTCAATCTTCAATCCTCAATCCTCAATCCTCAATCCTCAATACTCAATCCTCAATCTTCAATCCTGAATACCCACTCCTCAATCTTCAATCCTCAATCCTCAATACTCAATCCTAATTCCTCAATCCTCATTCTTCAATCATCAATACCCAATCCTCAATTTCAATCCTCAATCCTCAATCCTCAATTCTCAATCCTCAATCCTCAGTCATCAGTCCTCAAACCGCAATCATCAACCCTCAGCCCTCATCCTCCATCCTCAATCCTCAATCCTCAATCCTCAATCTTCAATCCTCAATTCTCAATCTTCAATCCTCGATCCTGAATCATCAATACTCAATCCTCAATCCTCAGGCATCAATACTCAATCTTCAATACTCAATCCTCAATCCTCAGTCCTCAATCCTCAATCCTCAATCCTCAACCCTCAATCCTCATTCCTCAACCCTCAATCCTCAACCCTCAGTCCTCTGTCCTCAAACCTCAATCCTCTACCCTCAGCCCTCATCCTCCATCCTCAGTCCTCAATCGTCAATCCTCAATCTTATATCCTCAATATTCAATCTTCAATCCTCAATCCTCAATCCTCAATCCTCAATCCTCAATCTTCAATCCTCAGTACTCAATCCTCAATCCTCAGCCTTCAATCCTCAATACTTAATCTTCAATCCTCAATCCTCAATCCTCAATCCTCAATCCTCAATCTTCGTTCCTCAATCCTCAATCCTCAATCCTCAATCCTTAATCCTCAATCGTCAATCTTCAATCCTCAATACTCAATCTTCAATCCTCAATCCTCAATCCTCAACCCTCAATCCTCATTCTTCAATACTCAATACCCAATCCTCAATCTTCAATCCTCAATCCTCAATCCTCAATTCACAATCCTCAATCCTCAGTCCTCTGTCCTCAAACCTCAATCCTCTACCCTCAGCCCTCATCCTCCATCCTCAGTCCTCAATCGTCAACCCTCAATCTTATATCCTCAATATTCAATCTTCAATCCTCAATCCTCAATCCTCAATCCTCAATCCTCAATCCTCAATCCTCAATCCTCAGTACTCAATCCTCAATCCTCAACCTTCAATCCTCAATACTTAATCTTCCATCCTCAATCCTCAATCCTCAATCCTCAATCTTCAATCCTCAATTCTTAATCTTCAATCCTCGATCCTGAATCATCAATACTCAATCCTCAATCCTCAGGCATCAATACTCAATCTTCAATACTCAATCCTCAACCCTCAATCCTCAATCCTCAATCCTCAACCCTCAATCCTCATTCCTCAAACCTCAACCCTCAACCCCCAGTTCTCATACTCAGTTCTCAATTCTCAATCCTCAATCCTCAATCCTCAATCTTCAATCCTCAATAATCAATCTCCAATTCTAGATCCTCAATCCCCAATCTTCAATCCTTAATCCTCAATCTTCAATCCCGAATCCCCAGTACTCAATCTTCAATCCTCAATGCTCAATCCTCAATCCTCAATCCTCAGACCTCAGTCCTCAACCTTCAATCCTCAAACCTCAATCCTCATCCGTCAGTCCTCATTCTCCATCCTCAATCCTCAATCCTCAATCCTCAATATTCAATCATCAATACTCAATCTTCAATCCTCGATCCTCAAACCTCAATCCTCAATCCTCATTCTTCAATCCTAAATACCCAGTCCTCAATTTCCAATCCTCAATCCTCAATCCTCAATTCTCAATCCTCAATCCTTAATCCTCACAACTCAAACATCAATATTCAACCCTCAGTCCTGGTCCTCAATCCACAACCCTCAATCCTCAGTCCTCAAAATTCAACCCTCAGTCCTCGTCCTCAATCCACAACCCTCAATCCTCAGTCCTCAATATTCAATCATCAATATTCAATCTTCAATCCTCAATCCTCAATCCTCAATCCTCAATCCTCAATCCTCAATCTTCAACCCTGAATCCTCAATCCTCAATACTCAGTCCTCAATATTCAATCCTCAATACTCAATCATCAATCCCCAATCCTCAATCCTCAATCCTCAACCCTCAATCTTCAATCCTCAACACTAATCTTCAATCCTCAATCCTCAATCCTCAATCCTCAATCCTCATTCTTCAATCCTCAATACCCAATCCTCAATCTTCAATCCTCAATCCTCAATCCTCAATCCTAATTCCTCAATCCTCATTCTTCAATCCTCAATACCCAATCCTCAATCTTCAATCCTCAATCCTCAATCCTCAATTCTCAACCCTCAATCCTTAATCCGCAGACCTCAAGCATCAATATTCAACCCTCAGACCTCGTCCTCAATCCACAACCCCCAATCCTCAGTCCTCAATATTCAATCATCAATATTCAATCTTCAATCCTCAATCCTCAATCCTCAATCCTTAATTCTCAATCCTCAATCTTCAATCCTCAGCCCTCAATCCTCAATACTCAATCCTCAATCTTCAATCCTCAATACCCACTCCTGAATCTTCAATCCTCAATCCTCAATCCTCAATCCTAATTCCTCAATCCTCATTCTTCAATCCTCAATACCCAATCCTCAATTTCAATCCTCAATCCTCAATTCTGAATCCTCAATCCTCAGTCCTCAGTCCTCAAACCGCAATCCTCAACCCTCAGCCCTCATCCTCCATCCTCAATCCTCAATCCTCAATCCTCAATCTTCAATCCTCAATTCTCAATCTTCAATCCTCGATCCTGAATCATCAATCCACAATCCTCAATCCTCAGGCTTCAACACTCAATCTTCAATACTCAATCCTCAATCCTCAATCCTCAATCCTCAATCCTCAATCCTCAATCCTCAACCCTCAATCCTGATTCCTCAAACCTCAATCCTCAACCCTCAGTCCTCATACTCAATTCTGAATTGTCAATCCTCAATCCTCAATCCTCAATCTTCAATCCTCAATAATCAATCTCTAATTCTAGATCCTCAATCCCCAATCTTCGATCCTTAATCCTCAATCTTCTATCCCGCATCCCCTGTACTCAATCTTCAATCCTCAATGCTCAATCCTCAATCCTCAATCCTCAGTCCTCAGTCCTCAATCTTCAATCCTCAAACCTCAATCCTCAACCGTCAGTCCTCATTCTCCATCCTCAATCCTCAATCCTCAATCCTCAATCTTCAATCCCCACTACTCAATCTTCAATCCTCAATCCTCAATCCTCAATCCTCAATCCTCAATCCTCAGGCATCAATACTCAATCTTCAATACTCAATCCTCAATCCTCAATCCTCAATCCTCAATCCTCAATCCTGAATATTCAATCCTCAATAATCAATCTCCGATCCTAGATCCTCAATCCCCAATCTTCAATCGTTAATCCTCAATATTCAATCCTCAATCCCCAGTCATCAATCTTCAATCCTCAATGCTCAATCCTCAATCCTCAATCCTCAATCCTCAATCCTTAATCCTCAATCGTCAATCTTCAATCCTCAATACTCAATCTTCAATCCTCAATCCTCAGTCCTCAATCCTCAATCCTCATTCTTCAATACTCAATACCCAATCCTCAATCTTCAATCCTCAATCCTCAATCCTCAATTCACAATCCTCAATCCTCAGTCCTCTGTCCTCAAACCTCAATCCTCTACCCTCAGCCCTCATCCTCCATCATCAGTCCTCAATCGTCAATCCTCAGTCTTATATCCTCAATATTCAATCTTCAATCCTCAATCCTCAATCCTCAATCCTCAATCCTCAATCCTCAATCCTCAGTACTCAATCCTCAATCCTCAACCTTCAATCCTCCATACTTAATCTTCAATCCTCAATCCTCAATCCTCAATCCTCAATCCTCAATCTTCGTTCCTCAATCCTCAATCCTCAATCTTCAATCCTCAAACCTCAATCCTCAATCCTCAATTCTGAATCCTCAATCTTCAATCCTCAATCATCAATCCTCAATACTCAATCCTCAATCTTCAATTCTGAATACCCACTCCTCAATCTTCAATCCTCAATCCTCAATCCTCAATCCTAATTCCTCAATCCTCATTCTTCAATCATCAATACCCAATCCTCAATTTCAATAATCAATCCTCAATCCTCAGTCCTCAGTCCTCAAACCGCAATCCTCAACCCTCAGCCCTCATCCTCCATCCTCAATCCTCAATCCTCAATCCTCAATCTTCAATCCTCAATTCTTAATCTTCAATCCTCGATCCTGAATCATCAATACTCAATCCTCAATCCTCAGGCATCAATACTCAATCTTCAATACTCAATCCTCAATCCTCAATCCTCAATCCTCAATCCTCAACCATCAATCCTCATTCCTCAAACCTCAATCCTCAACCCTCAGTCCTCATCCTCAATTCTCAATTCTCAATCCTCAATACTCAATCTTCAATCTTCAATCCTCGATAGTCAATATCCGATCCTAGATGCTCAATCCCCAATCTTCAATCGTTAATTCTCAATCTTCAATCCTCAATCCCCAGTCATCAATCTTCAATCCTCAATGCTCAAACCTCAATCCTCAATCCTCAGTCCACAATCCCCAATCCTCAATCCTCAAACCTCAATCCTCAACCGTCAGTCCGCATCCTCAATCCTCAAACCTCAATCCTCAACCGTCAGTCCTCGTCCTCAATCCTCAAACCTCAATCCTCAATCCTCAATATTCAATTATCAATACTCAATCTTCAATCCTCAATCCTCAAACCTCAATCCTCAATCCTCATTCTTCAATCCTAAATACCCAATCCTCAATTTCCAATTCTCAATCCTCAATTCTCAATCCTCAATCCTTAATCCTCAGACCTCAAACATCAATAGTCGACACTCAGTCCTCGTCCTCAATCCACAACCCTCAACCCTCAGTCCTCAATATTCAATCATCAATTTTCAATCTTCAGTCCTCGATCCTCAATCCTCAATCCTCAATCCTCAATCCTCAATGTTCAATCCGCAATACCCAATCCTCAATCTTCAATCCTCAATCCTCATTCCTCAAACCTCAATCCTCAACCCTCAGTCCTCATCCTCAATTCTCAATTCTCAATTCTCAATCCTCAATCCTCAATCCTCAATCTTCAATCCTCAATAATCATCCTCCAATCCTAGATCCTCAATCCCCAATCTTCAATCCTTAATCCTCAATCTTAAATCTTTAATTCTCAATCGTCAATCTTCAATCCTCAATACTCAATCTTCAATCCTCAATCCTCAATCCTCAATCCTCAATCCTTAATCCTCAATCGTCAATCTTCAATCCTCAATACTCAATGTTCAATCCTCAATCCTCAATCCTCAATCCTCATTCATCAATACTCAATACCCAATCCTCAATCTTCAATCCTCAATCCTCAATCCTCAATTCTCAATCCTCAATCCTCAGTCCTCTGTCCTCAAACCTCAATCCTCTACCCTCAGCACTCATCCTCCATCCTCAATCCTCAATCATCAATCCTCAATCTTATATCCTCAATATTCAATCTTCAATCCTCAATCCTCAATCCTCAATCCTCAGTGATCAATACTCAATCTTCAATACTCAACCCTCAATCCTCAATCCTCAATCCTCAATCCTCAATCCTCAATCCTCAATCCTCAATCCCCATTTCCCAAACCTCAATCCTCAACCCTCAGCCCTCATACTCAAATCTCAATTCTCAATCCTCAATCATCAATACTCAATCTTCAATCCTCAATCCTCTATCCTCAATCCTCAGTACTCAATCCTCAATCCTCAACCTTCAATCCTCAATACTCAATCTTCAATCCTCAATCCTCAATCCTCAATCCTCAATCATCAATCTTCAATCCTCAATCCTCAATCCTCAATCTTCAATCCTCAATACTCAATCTGCAATCCTCAATCCTCAAACCTCAATCCTCAATCCTCATTCTTCAATCCTCAATGCCCAATCCTCAATCCTCAATCCTCAATCCTCAATCCTCAATCCTCAATTCTCGACCCTCAAACCTTAATCCTCAGACCTCAAACATCAATATTCAACCCTCAGTCCACGTCCTCAATCCACAACCCTCAATCCACAGTCCTCAATATTCAATCATCAATATTCAATCTTCAATCCTCAATCCTCTATCCTCAATCCTCAATTCTGAATCCTCAATCTTCAATCCTCAATCCTCAATACTCAATACTCAATCCTCAATCTTCAATCCTGAATACCCACTCCTCAATCTTCAATCCTCAATCCTCAATCCTCAATCCTAATTCCTCAATCCTCATTCTTCAATCATCAATACCCAATCCTCAATTTCAATACTCAATCCAGAATCCTCAATTCTCAATCCTCAATCCTCAGTCCTCAGTCCTCAAACCGCAATCCTCAACCCTCAGCCCTCATCCTCCATCCTCAATCCTCAATCCTCAATCCTCAATCCTCAATCTTCAATCCTCAATTCTCAATCCTAAATCCCCAACCCTCAATCCTCATTCCTCAAACCTCAATCCACAACCCTCAGTTCTCATACTCAATTCTCAATTCTCAATCCTCAATCCTCAATCCTCAATCTTCAATCCTCAATAATCAGTCTCCAATTCTAGATCCTCAATCCCCAATCTTCAATCCTTAATCCTCAATATTCAATCCCCAATCCCCAGTACTCAATCTTCAATCCTCAATGCTCAATCCTCAATCCTCAATCCTCAATAATCATCCTCCAATCCTAGATCCTCAATCCCCAATCTTCAATCCTTAATCCTCAATCTTAAATCTTTAATTCTCAATCGTCAATCTTCAATCCTCAATACTCAATCTTCAATCCTCAATCCTCAATCCTCAATCCTCAATCCTTAATCCTCAATCGTCAATCTTCAATCCTCAATACTCAATGTTGAATCCTCAATCCTCAATCCTCAATCCTCATTCTTCAATACTCAATACCCAATCCTCAATCTTCAATCCTCAATCCTCAATCCTCAATTCTCAATCCTCAATCCTCAGTCCTCTGTCCTCAAACCTCAATCCTCTACCCTCAGCCCTCATCCTCCATCCTCAATCCTCAATCATCAATCCTCAATCTTATATCCTCAATATTCAATCTTCAATCCTCAATCCTCAATCCTCAATCCTCAGTGATCAATACTCAATCTTCAATACTCAACCCTCAATCCTCAATCCTCAATCCTCAATCCTCAATCCTCAATCCTCAATCCTCAATCCCCATTTCCCAAACCTCAATCCTCAACCCTCAGCCCTCATACTCAAATCTCAATTCTCAATCCTCAATCATCAATACTCAATCTTCAATCCTCAATCCTCTATCCTCAATCCTCAGTACTCAATCCTCAATCCTCAACCTTCAATCCTCAATACTCAATCTTCAATCCTCAATCCTCAATCCTCAATCCTCAATCATCAATCTTCAATCCTCAATACTCAATCTGCAATCCTCAATCCTCAAACCTCAATCCTCAATCCTCATTCTTCAATCCTCAATGCCCAATCCTCAATCCTCAATCCTCAATCCTCAATCCTCAATTCTCGACCCTCAAACCTTAATCCTCAGACCTCAAACATCAATATTCAACCCTCAGTCCACGTCCTCAATCCACAACCCTCAATCCACAGTCCTCAATATTCAATCATCAATATTCAATCCTCAATCCTCAATCCTCAATCCTCAATCCTCAATCCTCAATCCCCATTTCCCAAACCTCAATCCTCAACCCTCAGCCCTCATACTCAAATCTCAATTCTCAATCCTCAATCATCAATACTCAATCTTCAATCCTCAATCCTCTATCCTCAATCCTCAGTACTCAATCCTCAATCCTCAACCTTCAATCCTCAATACTCAATCTTCAATCCTCAATCCTCAATCCTCAATCCTCAATCATCAATCTTCAATCCTCAATCCTCAATCCTCAATCTTCAATCCTCAATACTCAATCTGCAATCCTCAATCCTCAAACCTCAATCCTCAATCCTCATTCTTCAATCCTCAATGCCCAATCCTCAATCCTCAATCCTCAATCCTCAATCCTCAATCCTCAATTCTCGACCCTCAAACCTTAATCCTCAGACCTCAAACATCAATATTCAACCCTCAGTCCACGTCCTCAATCCACAACCCTCAATCCACAGTCCTCAATATTCAATCATCAATATTCAATCTTCAATCCTCAATCCTCTATCCTCAATCCTCAATTCTGAATCCTCAATCTTCGATCCTCAATCCTCAATACTCAATACTCAATCCTCAATCTTCAATCCTGAATACCCACTCCTCAATCTTCAATCCTCAATCCTCAATCCTCAATCCTAATTCCTCAATCCTCATTCTTCAATCATCAATACCCAATCCTCAATTTCAATACTCAATCCAGAATCCTCAATTCTCAATCCTCAATCCTCAGTCCTCAGTCCTCAAACCGCAATCCTCAACCCTCAGCCCTCATCCTCCATCCTCAATCCTCAATCCTCAATCCTCAATCCTCAATCTTCAATCCTCAATTCTCAATCCTAAATCCCCAACCCTCAATCCTCATTCCTCAAACCTCAATCCACAACCCTCAGTTCTCATACTCAATTCTCAATTCTCAATCCTCAATCCTCAATCCTCAATCTTCAATCCTCAATAATCAGTCTCCAATTCTAGATCCTCAATCCCCAATCTTCAATCCTTAATCCTCAATATTCAATCCCCAATCCCCAGTACTCAATCTTCAATCCTCAATGCTCAATCCTCAATCCTCAATCCTCAATAATCATCCTCCAATCCTAGATCCTCAATCCCCAATCTTCAATCCTTAATCCTCAATCTTAAATCTTTAATTCTCAATCGTCAATCTTCAATCCTCAATACTCAATCTTCAATCCTCAATCCTCAATCCTCAATCCTCAATCCTTAATCCTCAATCGTCAATCTTCAATCCTCAATACTCAATGTTGAATCCTCAATCCTCAATCCTCAATCCTCATTCTTCAATACTCAATACCCAATCCTCAATCTTCAATCCTCAATCCTCAATCCTCAATTCTCAATCCTCAATCCTCAGTCCTCTGTCCTCAAACCTCAATCCTCTACCCTCAGCCCTCATCCTCCATCCTCAATCCTCAATCATCAATCCTCAATCTTATATCCTCAATATTCAATCTTCAATCCTCAATCCTCAATCCTCAATCCTCAGTGATCAATACTCAATCTTCAATACTCAACCCTCAATCCTCAATCCTCAATCCTCAATCCTCAATCCTCAATCCTCAATCCTCAATCCCCATTTCCCAAACCTCAATCCTCAACCCTCAGCCCTCATACTCAAATCTCAATTCTCAATCCTCAATCATCAATACTCAATCTTCAATCCTCAATCCTCTATCCTCAATCCTCAGTACTCAATCCTCAATCCTCAACCTTCAATCCTCAATACTCAATCTTCAATCCTCAATCCTCAATCCTCAATCCTCAATCATCAATCTTCAATCCTCAATACTCAATCTGCAATCCTCAATCCTCAAACCTCAATCCTCAATCCTCATTCTTCAATCCTCAATGCCCAATCCTCAATCCTCAATCCTCAATCCTCAATCCTCAATTCTCGACCCTCAAACCTTAATCCTCAGACCTCAAACATCAATATTCAACCCTCAGTCCACGTCCTCAATCCACAACCCTCAATCCACAGTCCTCAATATTCAATCATCAATATTCAATCCTCAATCCTCAATCCTCAATCCTCAATCCTCAATCCTCAATCCCCATTTCCCAAACCTCAATCCTCAACCCTCAGCCCTCATACTCAAATCTCAATTCTCAATCCTCAATCATCAATACTCAATCTTCAATCCTCAATCCTCTATCCTCAATCCTCAGTACTCAATCCTCAATCCTCAACCTTCAATCCTCAATACTCAATCTTCAATCCTCAATCCTCAATCCTCAATCCTCAATCATCAATCTTCAATCCTCAATCCTCAATCCTCAATCTTCAATCCTCAATACTCAATCTGCAATCCTCAATCCTCAAACCTCAATCCTCAATCCTCATTCTTCAATCCTCAATGCCCAATCCTCAATCCTCAATCCTCAATCCTCAATCCTCAATCCTCAATTCTCGACCCTCAAACCTTAATCCTCAGACCTCAAACATCAATATTCAACCCTCAGTCCACGTCCTCAATCCACAACCCTCAATCCACAGTCCTCAATATTCAATCATCAATATTCAATCTTCAATCCTCAATCCTCTATCCTCAATCCTCAATTCTGAATCCTCAATCTTCAATCCTCAATCCTCAATACTCAATACTCAATCCTCAATCTTCAATCCTGAATACCCACTCCTCAATCTTCAATCCTCAATCCTCAATCCTCAATCCTAATTCCTCAATCCTCATTCTTCAATCATCAATACCCAATCCTCAATTTCAATACTCAATCCAGAATCCTCAATTCTCAATCCTCAATCCTCAGTCCTCAGTCCTCAAACCGCAATCCTCAACCCTCAGCCCTCATCCTCCATCCTCAATCCTCAATCCTCAATCCTCAATCCTCAATCTTCAATCCTCAATTCTCAATCCTAAATCCCCAACCCTCAATCCTCATTCCTCAAACCTCAATCCACAACCCTCAGTTCTCATACTCAATTCTCAATTCTCAATCCTCAATCCTCAATCCTCAATCTTCAATCCTCAATAATCAGTCTCCAATTCTAGATCCTCAATCCCCAATCTTCAATCCTTAATCCTCAATATTCAATCCCCAATCCCCAGTACTCAATCTTCAATCCTCAATGCTCAATCCTCAATCCTCAATCCTCAATAATCATCCTCCAATCCTAGATCCTCAATCCCCAATCTTCAATCCTTAATCCTCAATCTTAAATCTTTAATTCTCAATCGTCAATCTTCAATCCTCAATACTCAATCTTCAATCCTCAATCCTCAATCCTCAATCCTCAATCCTTAATCCTCAATCGTCAATCTTCAATCCTCAATACTCAATGTTGAATCCTCAATCCTCAATCCTCAATCCTCATTCTTCAATACTCAATACCCAATCCTCAATCTTCAATCCTCAATCCTCAATCCTCAATTCTCAATCCTCAATCCTCAGTCCTCTGTCCTCAAACCTCAATCCTCTACCCTCAGCCCTCATCCTCCATCCTCAATCCTCAATCATCAATCCTCAATCTTATATCCTCAATATTCAATCTTCAATCCTCAATCCTCAATCCTCAATCCTCAGTGATCAATACTCAATCTTCAATACTCAACCCTCAATCCTCAATCCTCAATCCTCAATCCTCAATCCTCAATCCTCAATCCTCAATCCCCATTTCCCAAACCTCAATCCTCAACCCTCAGCCCTCATACTCAAATCTCAATTCTCAATCCTCAATCATCAATACTCAATCTTCAATCCTCAATCCTCTATCCTCAATCCTCAGTACTCAATCCTCAATCCTCAACCTTCAATCCTCAATACTCAATCTTCAATCCTCAATCCTCAATCCTCAATCCTCAATCCTCAATCCCCAGTCCTCAAACCACAATCCTCAACCCTCAGTCCTCATACTCAATTCTCAATTCTCAATCCTCAATCCTCAATCCTCAATCTTCAATCCTCAATAATCAATCTCCGATACTAGGTCCTCAATCCCCAACCTTCAATCGTTAATCCTCAATCTTCAATCCTCAATCCCCAGTCATCAATCTTCAATCCTCAATGCTCAATCCTCAATCCTCAATCCTCAGTCCACAATCCCCAATCCTCAATCCTCAAACCTCAATCCTCAACCGTCAGTCCTCGTCCTCAATCCTCAAACCTCAATCCTCAATCCTCAATATTCAATTATCAATACTCAATCTTCAATCCTCAATCCTCAAACCTCAATCCTCAATCCTCATTCTTCAATCCTAAATACCCAATCCTCAATTTCCAATTCTCAATCCTCAATTCTCAATCCTCAATCCTTAATCCTCAGACCTCAAACATCAATAGTCGACACTCAGTCCTCGTCCTCAATCCACAACCCTCAACCCTCAGTCCTCAATATTCAATCATCAATTTTCAATCTTCAGTCCTCGATCCTCAATCCTCAATCCTCAATCCTCAATCCTCAATGTTCAATCCGCAATACCCAATCCTCAATCTTCAATCCTCAATCCTCATTCCTCAAACCTCAATCCTCAACCCTCAGTCCTCATCCTCAATTCTCAATTCTCAATTCTCAATCCTCAATCCTCAATCCTCAATCTTCAATCCTCAATAATCATCCTCCAATCCTAGATCCTCAATCCCCAATCTTCAATCCTTAATCCTCAATCTTAAATCTTTAATTCTCAATCGTCAATCTTCAATCCTCAATACTCAATCTTCAATCCTCAATCCTCAATCCTCAATCCTCAATCCTTAATCCTCAATCGTCAATCTTCAATCCTCAATACTCAATGTTCAATCCTCAATCCTCAATCCTCAATCCTCATTCATCAATACTCAATACCCAATCCTCAATCTTCAATCCTCAATCCTCAATCCTCAATTCTCAATCCTCAATCCTCAGTCCTCTGTCCTCAAACCTCAATCCTCTACCCTCAGCACTCATCCTCCATCCTCAATCCTCAATCATCAATCCTCAATCTTATATCCTCAATATTCAATCTTCAATCCTCAATCCTCAATCCTCAATCCTCAGTGATCAATACTCAATCTTCAATACTCAACCCTCAATCCTCAATCCTCAATCCTCAATCCTCAATCCCCATTTCCCAAACCTCAATCCTCAACCCTCAGCCCTCATACTCAAATCTCAATTCTCAATCCTCAATCATCAATACTCAATCTTCAATCCTCAATCCTCTATCCTCAATCCTCAGTACTCAATCCTCAATCCTCAACCTTCAATCCTCAATACTCAATCTTCAATCCTCAATCCTCAATCCTCAATCCTCAATCATCAATCTTCAATCCTCAATCCTCAATCCTCAATCTTCAATCCTCAATACTCAATCTGCAATCCTCAATCCTCAAACCTCAATCCTCAATCCTCTTCTTCAATCCTCAATGCCCAATCCTCAATCCTCAATCCTCAATCCTCAATCCTCAATCCTCAATTCTCGACCCTCAAACCTTAATCCTCAGACCTCAAACATCAATATTCAACCCTCAGTCCACGTCCTCAATCCACAACCCTCAATCCACAGTCCTCAATATTCAATCATCAATATTCAATCTTCAATCCTCAATCCTCTATCCTCAATCCTCAATTCTGAATCCTCAATCTTCAATCCTCAATCCTCAATACTCAATACTCAATCCTCAATCTTCAATCCTGAATACCCACTCCTCAATCTTCAATCCTCAATCCTCAATCCTCAATCCTAATTCCTCAATCCTCATTCTTCAATCATCAATACCCAATCCTCAATTTCAATACTCAATCCAGAATCCTCAATTCTCAATCCTCAATCCTCAGTCCTCAGTCCTCAAACCGCAATCCTCAACCCTCAGCCCTCATCCTCCATCCTCAATCCTCAATCCTCAATCCTCAATCCTCAATCTTCAATCCTCAATTCTCAATCCTAAATCCCCAACCCTCAATCCTCATTCCTCAAACCTCAATCCACAACCCTCAGTTCTCATACTCAATTCTCAATTCTCAATCCTCAATCCTCAATCCTCAATCTTCAATCCTCAATAATCAGTCTCCAATTCTAGATCCTCAATCCCCAATCTTGAATCCTTAATCCTCAATATTCAATCCCCAATCCCCAGTACTCAATCTTCAATCCTCAATGCTCAATCCTCAATCCTCAATCCTCAATAATCATCCTCCAATCCTAGATCCTCAATCCCCAATCTTCAATCCTTAATCCTCAATCTTAAATCTTTAATTCTCAATCGTCAATCTTCAATCCTCAATACTCAATCTTCAATCCTCAATCCTCAATCCTCAATCCTCAATCCTTAATCCTCAATCGTCAATCTTCAATCCTCAATACTCAATGTTGAATCCTCAATCCTCAATCCTCAATCCTCATTCTTCAATACTCAATACCCAATCCTCAATCTTCAATCCTCAATCCTCAATCCTCAATTCTCAATCCTCAATCCTCAGTCCTCTGTCCTCAAACCTCAATCCTCTACCCTCAGCCCTCATCCTCCATCCTCAATCCTCAATCATCAATCCTCAATCTTATATCCTCAATATTCAATCTTCAATCCTCAATCCTCAATCCTCAATCCTCAGTGATCAATACTCAATCTTCAATACTCAACCCTCAATCCTCAATCCTCAATCCTCAATCCTCAATCCTCAATCCTCAATCCTCAATCCCCATTTCCCAAACCTCAATCCTCAACCCTCAGCCCTCATACTCAAATCTCAATTCTCAATCCTCAATCATCAATACTCAATCTTCAATCCTCAATCCTCTATCCTCAATCCTCAGTACTCAATCCTCAATCCTCAACCTTCAATCCTCAATACTCAATCTTCAATCCTCAATCCTCAATCCTCAATCCTCAATCATCAATCTTCAATCCTCAATACTCAATCTGCAATCCTCAATCCTCAAACCTCAATCCTCAATCCTCATTCTTCAATCCTCAATGCCCAATCCTCAATCCTCAATCCTCAATCCTCAATCCTCAATTCTCGACCCTCAAACCTTAATCCTCAGACCTCAAACATCAATATTCAACCCTCAGTCCACGTCCTCAATCCACAACCCTCAATCCACAGTCCTCAATATTCAATCATCAATATTCAATCTTCAATCCTCAATCCTCTATCCTCAATCCTCAATTCTGAATCCTCAATCTTCAATCCTCAATCCTCAATCCTCAATACTCAATCCTCAATCTTCAATCCTGAATACCCACTCCTCAATCTTCAATCCTCAATTCTCAATCCTAAATCCCCAACCCTCAATCCTCATTCCTCAAACCTCAATCCACAACCCTCAGTTCTCATACTCAATTCTCAATTCTCAATCCTCAATCCTCAATCCTCAATCCTCAATCTTCAATCCTCAATAATCAATCTCCAATTCTAGATCCTCAATCCCCAATCTTCAATCCTTAATCCTCAATATTCAATCCCCAATCCCCAGTACTCAATCTTCAATCCTCAATGCTCAATCCTCAATCCTCAATCCTCAGTCCTCAGCCCTCAATCTTCAATCCTCAAACCTCAATCCTCAACCGTCAGTCCTCATTCTCCATCCTCAATCCTCAATCCTCAATCCTCAATCTTCAATCCCCAATACTCAATCTTCAATCCTCAATCCTCAATCCTCAATCCTCAATCCTCAATCCTCAGGCATCAGTACTCAATCTGCAGTACTCAATCCTCAATCCTCATTCCTCAATCCTCAATCCTCAACCATCAATCCTCATTCCTCAAACCTCAATCCTCAACCCTCAGTCCTCATCCTCAATTCTCAATTCTCAATCCTCAATCCTCAATCCTCAATCTTCAATCCTCAATAGTCAATATCCGATCCTAGATGCTCAATCCCCAATCTTCAATCGTTAATTCTCAATCTTCAATCCTCAATCCCCAGTCATCAATCTTCAATCCTCAATGCTCAATCCTCAATCCTCAATCCTCAGTCCACAATCCCCAATCCTCAATCCTCAAACCTCAATCCTCAACCGTCAGTCCTCGTCCTCAATCCTGAAACCTCAATCCTCAATCCTCAATATTCAATCATCAATACTCAATCTTCAATCCTCATTCCTCAAACCTCAATCCTCAATCCTCAATCCTCAATCCTCAATCGTCAATCCCCAGTCCTCAAACCTCAATCCTCAACCCTCAGTCCTCATACTCAATTCTCAATTCTCAATCCTCAATCCTCAATCCTCAATATTCAATCCTCAATAATCAATCTCCGATACTAGGTCCTCAATCCCCAACCTTCAATCGTTAATCCTCAATCTTCAATCCTCAATCCCCAGTCATCAATCTTCTATCCTCAGTGCTCAATCCTCAATCCTCAATCCTCAGTCCTCAATCCCCAATCCTCAATCCTCAAACCTCAAACCTCAACCGTCAGTCCTCGTCCTCAATACTCAAACCTCAATCCTCAATCCTCAATATTCAATCATCAATACTCAATCTTCAATCCTCAATCCTCAAACCTCAATCCTCAATCCTCATTCTTCAATCCTAAATACCCAATCCTCAATTTCCAATCCTCAATCCTCAATCCTCAATTCTCAATCCTCAATCCTTAATCCTCAGACCTCAAACATCAATAGTCGACACTCAGTCCTCGTCCTCAATCCACAACCCTCAACCCTCAGTCCTCAATATTCAATCATCAATATTCAATCTTCAATCCTCAATCCTCAATCCTCAATCCTCAACCCTCAATCCTCAATCTTCAACCCTGAATACTCAATCCTCAATACCCAGTCCTCAATCTTCAATCCTCAATACTCAATCTTCAATCCTCAATCCTCAATCCTCAATCCTCAATCCTCAATCTTCAATCCTCAAAACTAATCTTCAATCCTCAATCCTCAATCCTCAATCCTCAATCCTCATTCTTCAATCCTCAATACCCAATCCTCAACCTTCAATCCTCAATCCTCCATCCTCAATCCTAATTCCTCAATCCTCATTCTTCAATGTTCAATCCGCAATACCCAATCCTCAATCTTCAATCCTCAATCCTCAATCCTCAATCCTCAATTCTCAATACTCAGTCCTCAATTCTCAGTCCTCAAACCTCAATCCTGAATCCACAATCCTGAATCCTCAATCTTCAGACCTCAGTCCTCAACAATCAGTCGTCAATTCTCAGTCCTCCATAGAATATCATCAATTCACACATTTCAATACTAAATACTCAGTCTGCAATCTTCAAATATCTATCCACAAACATCAATTCTCATCACTCGACCCTCAACACTCAGTCCCCAATCCTCAATCTTCAATCCTCAATCCTGAATCCTCAATTCTCAATCCTCAATCCTCAGTCCTCAGACCTCAAACCTCAATTCTCAACTCTCAGCCCTCATCCTCAATCCTCAATCCTCAATCCTCAATCCTCAATCCTCAATGTTCAATCCTCAATACCCTATCCTCAATCGTCAATCCTCAATCCTCAAGCGTCAATCATCAATCCTGAATCCTCAACCCTCAATCCTCAGTCCTCAAACCTCAATCCCTAATCCTCAATCCTGAATCCTCAACCTTCAGCCCTCAGTCCTCTTAAATCAATTGTCAATCCTCAGTCCTCAATAGAATATCCTCAATTCACAGTTTTCAATACTCAATCCCCATTATTCACTCTTCAAATCTCAATCCACAAATATCAATTCTCATCACTAAACCATCAACGCTCAGTCCTCAATCTTCAATCCTCAATCCTCAATCCTCAACCTTCAATCATCAATAATGAATCTTCAATCATCAATCCTCAATCCTCAATCCTCAATCCTCAATCCTGAATATTCAATCCTCAGTCCCCAATCCTCAATCTTCAATCCTCAGTCCTCAATCCTGAATCCTCAATTCTCAATACTCAGTCCTCAGTCCTCAAACCTCAGCGCTCAATCCTCAATCCTCTATCATCAATCCTCAATCTTCAATACTCAATACTCAATCCTCAATCCTCAATCCTCAATCATCAATCCTCAATCTTCAATACTCAATCCTCAACCCCAATGCTCAATACTCAACCATCAACCCTCAATTCTCAATACTCAATAGAATATCCTGAATTCTCAGGATTCAATACTCAAACCTCAAACCTCAGCCCTCAGCCCTCATCCTCCATCTTCAATCCTCTATCCTCAATCCTCAATCTTCAATCCTCAATACTCAATCTTCAATCCTCAATCCTCAATCCTCAATCCTCATTCTTCAATCCTCAATACCCAATCCTCAATCTTCAATCCTCAATCCTCAATCCTCAATTCTCAATCCTCAGTCCTCGATCCTCAATCCTCAATCATCAATCCTCAATCCTCAATCCTCAATCCTCAGTACTCAATCCTCTATCCTCAATCTTGAATTCTCAATACTCAATCTTCAATCCTCATTCCTCAATCCTCAATCCTCAATCCTCAATCCTCAATCTTCAATCCTCAATACTCAATCTGCAATCCTCAATCCTCAGCCCTCAATCCTCAATCCGCAATCCTCATTCTTCAATCCTCAATACCCAGTCCTCAATCTTCAATCCTCAATCCTCAATACTCAATTCTCAATCGTCAATCCTCAATCCCAAGACCTCAAACATCAATACTCAACACTCAGTCTTTCGTCCTCAATCCACAACCCTCAATCTTCAATCCTCAATACTCAATCTTCAATCCTCAATCCTCAATCCTCAATCCTCAATCCTCATACTTCAATACTCAATACTCAATCTTCAATCCTCATTCCTCAATCCTCAATCCTCAATCCTCAATCTTCAATCCTCAATACTCAATCTGCAATCCTCAATCCTCAGTCCTCAATCCTCAATCCGCAATCCTCATTCTTCAATCCGCAATACCCAATCCTCAATCTTCAATCCTCAATCCTCAATCCTCAATCCTCAATTCTCAATACTCAGTCCTCAATTCTCAGTCCTCAAACCTCAATCGTGAATCCACAATCCTGAATCCTCAATCTTCAGACCTCAGTCCTCAACAATCAGTGGTCAATTCTCAGTCCTCAATAGAATATCATCAATTCACACATTTCAATACTCAATACACAATCTGCAATCTTCAAATATCTATCCACAAACATCAATTCTCATCACTCGACCCTCAACACTCAGTCCCCAATCCTCAATCTTCAATCCTCAATCCTGAATCCTCAATTCTCAATCCTCAATCCTCAGTCCTCAGACCTCAAACCTCAATTCTCAACTCTCAGCCCTCATCCTCAATCCTCAATCTTCAATCCTCAATCCTCAATCCTCAATGTTCAACCCTCAATACCCTATCCTCAATCGTCAATCCTCAATCCTCAAGCGTCAATCCTCAATCCTGAATCCTCAACCCTCAATCATCAGTCCTCAAACCTCAATCCCTAATCCTCAATTCTGAATCCTCAATCTTCAGCCCTCAGTCCTCTTAAATCAATTGTCAATCCTCAGTCCTCAATAGAATATCCTCAATTCACAGTTTTCAATACCCAATCCCCATTCTTCACTTTTCAAATCTCAATCCACAAATATCAATTCTCATCACTAAACCATCAACGCTCAGTCCTCAATCTTCAATCCTCAATCCTCAATCCTCAACCTTCAATCATCAATAATGAATCTTCAATCATCAATCCTCAATCCTCAATCCTCAATCCTCAATCCTGAATATTCAATCCTCAGTCCCCAATCCTCAATCTTCAATCCTCAGTCCTCAATCCTCAATCCTCAATTCTCAATACTCAGTCCTCAGTCCTCAAACCTCAGCGCTCAATCCTCAATCCTCTATCATCAATCCTCAATCTTCAATACTCAATACTCAATCCTCAATTCTCAATCCTCAATCCTCAATCATCAATCCTCAATCTTCAATACTCAATCCTCAACCCCAATACTCAATACTCAACCATCAACCCTCAATTCACAGTACTCAATAGAATATCCTGAATTCTCAGGATTCAATACTCAAACCTCAAACCTCAACCCTCAGCCCTCATCCTCCATCTTCAATCCTCTATTCTCAATCCTCAATCTTCAATCCTCAATACTCAATCCTCAATCCTCAATTCTCAATACTCAGTCCTCAATTCTCAGTCCTCAAACCTCAATCCTGAATCCACAATCCTGAATCCTCAATCTTCAGACCTCAGTCCTCAACAATCAGTCGTCAATTCTCAGTCCTCAATAGAATATCATCAATTCACACATTTCAATACTCAATACTCAATCTGCAATCTTCAAATCTCTATCCACAAACATCAATTCTCATCACTCAACCCTCAACACTCAGTCCCCAATCCTCAATCTTCAATCCTCAATCCTCAATCCTCAATTCTCAATCCTCAATCCTCAGTCCTCAGACCTCAAACCTCAATCCTCAACTCTCAGGCCTCATCCTCAATCCTCAATCCTCAATCCTCAATCCTCAATCCTCAATCCTCAATCCTCAATGATCAATCCTCAATACCCAATCCTCAATCGTCAATCCTCAATCCTCAAGCGTCAATCCTCAATCCCGAATCCTCAACCCTCAATCCTCAGTCCTCAAACCTCAATCCCTAATCCTCAATCCTGAATCCTCAATCTTCAGCCCTCAGTCCTCTTAAATCAATTGTCAGTCCTCAGTCCTCAATAGAATATCCTCAATTCACAGTTTTCAATACTCAATCCCCATTCTTCACTCTTCAAATCTCAGTCCACAAATATCAATTCTCATCACTAAACCATCAACACTCAGTCCTCAATCTTCAATCCTCAATCTTCAATCCTCAACATTCAATCATCAATAATGAATCTTCAATCATCAATCCTCAATCCTCAATCCTCAATCCTCAATCCTGAATATTCAATCCTCAGTCCCCAATCCTCAATCTTCAATCCTCAGTCCTCAATCCTCAATCCTCAATTCTCAATACTCAGTCCTCAGTCCTCAAACCTCTGCGCTCAATCCTCAATCCTCTATCATCAATCCTCAATCTTCAATACTCAATACTCAATCCTCAATCCTCAATCCTCAATCCTCAATCATCAATCCTCAATCTTCAATACTCAATCCTCAACCCCAATGCTCAATACTCAACCATCAACCCTCAATTCTCAATACTCAATAGAATATCCTGAATTCTCAGGATTCAATACTCAAACCTCAAACCTCAGCCCTCAGCCCTCATCCTCCATCTTCAATCCTCTATCCTCAATCCTCAATCTTCAATCCTCAATACTCAATCTTCAATC
Source organism: Calliopsis andreniformis (assembly GCF_051401765.1). NCBI lineage: Eukaryota > Metazoa > Arthropoda > Insecta > Hymenoptera > Andrenidae > Calliopsis > Calliopsis andreniformis. Next base: position 26,487 of record NW_027480834.1, on the reverse strand, counting down.
CTCAATCCTCAATCCTCAATCCTCATTCTTCAATCCTCAATACCCAATCCTCAATCTTCAATCCTCAATCCTCAATCCTCAATTCTCAATCCTCAATCCTCGATCCTCAATCCTCAATCATCAATCCTCAATCCTCAATCCTCAATCCTCAGTACTTAATCCTCTATCCTCAATCTTCAATTCTCAATACTCAATCTTCAATCCTCATTCCTCAATCCTCAATCCTCAATCCTCAATCTTCAATCCTCAATACTCAATCTGCAATCCTCAATCCTCAGTCCTCAATCCTCAATCCGCAATCCTCATTCTTCAATCCTCAATACCCAGTCCTCAATCTTCAATCCTCAATCCTCAATCCTCAATTCTCAATCGTCAATCCTCAATCCCAAGACCCCAAACATCAATACTCAACCCTCAGTCCTCGTCCTCAATCCACAACCCTCAATCTTCAATCCTCAATACTCAATCTTCGATCCTCAATCCTCAATCCTCAATCCTGAATCCTCATACTTCAATACTCAATACCCAATCCTCAATCTTCAATCCTCAATCCTCAATCCTCAATTCTCAATCCTCAATCCTCAGTCCTCTGTCCTCAAACCTCAATCCTCTACCCTCAGCCCTCATCCTCCGTCCTCAATCCTCAATCATTAATCCTCAATCTTATATCCTCAATATTCAATCTTCAATCCTCAATCCTCAATCCTCAATCCTCAGTGATCAATACTCAATCTTCAATACTCAACCCTCAATCCTCAATCCTCAATCCTCGATCCTCAATCCTCAATCCTCAATCCTCAATCCCCATTTCCCAAACCTCAATCCTCAACCCTCAGCCCTCATACTCAAATCTCAATTCTCAATCCTCAATCATCAATACGCAATCTTCAATCCTCAATCCTCAATCCTCAATCCTCAGTACTCAATCCTCAATCCTCAACCTTCAATCCTCAATACTCAATCTTCAATCCTCAATCCTCAATCCTCAATCCTCAATCCTCAATCCTCAATCCTCAATCCTCAGTCCACAATCCCCAATTCTCAATCCTCAAACCTCAATCCTCAACCGTCAGTCCTCGTCCTCAATCCTCAAACCTCAATCCTCAATCCTCAATATTCAATCATCAATACTCAATCTTCAATCCTCAATCCTCAAACCTCAATCCTCCATCCTCAATCCTCAATCCTCAATCCTCAATCCCCAGTCCTCAAACCTCAATCCTCAACCCTCAGTCCTCATACTCAATTCTCAATTCTCAATCCTCAATCCTCAATCCTCAATCTTCAATCCTCAATAATCAATCTCCGATACTAGGTCCTCAATCCCCAACCTTCAATCGTTAATCCTCAATCTTCAATCCTCAATCCCCAGTCATCAATCTTCAATCCTCAATGCTCAATCCTCAATCCTCAATCCTCAGTCCTCAATCCCCAATCCTCAATCCTCAAACCTCAATCCTCAACCGTCAGTCCTCGTCCTCAATCCTCAAACCTCAATCCTCAATCCTCAATATTCAATCATCAATACTCAATCTTCAATCCTCAATCCTCAAACCTCAATCCTCAATCCTCATTCTTCAATCCTAAATACCCAATCCTCAATTTCCAATCCTCAATCCTCAATCCTCAATCTTCAATCATCAATATTCAATCTTCAGTCCTCAATCCTCAATCCTCAATCCTCAATCCTCAATCCTCAATGTTCAATCCGCAATACCCAATCCTCAATCTTCAATCCTCAATCCTCATTCCTCAAACCTCAATCCTCAACCCTCAGTCCTCATCCTCAATTCTCAATTCTCAATTCTCAATCCTCAATCCTCAATCCTCAATCTTCAATCCTCAATAATCAACCTCCAATCCTAGATCCTCAATCCCCAATCTTCAATCCATAATCCTCAATCTTAAATCTTTAATTCTCAATCGTCAATCTTCAATCCTCAATACTCAATCTTCAATCCTCAATCCTCAATCCTCAATCCTCAATCCTTAATCCTCAATCGTCAATCTTCAATCCTCAATACTCAATCTTCAATCCTCAATCCTCAATCCTCAATCCTCAATCCTCATTCTTCAATACTCAATACCCAATCCTCAATCTTCAATCCTCAATCCTCAATCCTCAATTCTCAATCCTCAATCCTCAGTCCTCTGTCCTCAAACCTCAATCCTCTACCCTCAGCCCTCATCCTCCATCCTCAATCCTCAATCATCAATCCTCAATCTTATATCCTCAATATTCAATCTTCAATCCTCAATCCTCAGTCCTCAATCCTCAGTGATCAATACTCAATCTTCAATACTCAACCCTCAATCCTCAATCCTCAATCCTCAATCCTCAATCCTCAATCCTCAATCCACAATCCCCATTTCCCAACCCTCAATCCTCAACCCTCAGCCCTCATACTCAAATCTCAATTCTCAATCCTCAATCATCAATACTCAATCTTCAATCCTCAATCCTCAATCCTCAATCCTCAGTACTCAATCCTCAATCCTCAACCTTCAATCCTCAATACTCAATCTTCAATCTTCAATACTCAATCTGCAATCCTCAATCCTCAAACCTCAATCCTCAATCCTCATTCTTCAATCCTCAATGCCCAATCCTCAATCCTCAATCCTCAATCCTCAATCCTCAATTCTCAACCCTCAATCCTTAATCGTCAGACCTCAAACATCAATATTCAACCCTCAGTCCACATCCTCAATCCACAACCCTCAATCCTCAGTCCTCAATATTCAATCATCAATATTCAATCTTCAATCGTCAATCCTCAATCCTCAATCCTCAATTCTGAATCCTCAATCTTCAATCCTCAATCCTCAATCCTCAATACTCAATCCTCAATCTTCAATCCTGAATACCCACTCCTCAATCTTCAATCCTCAATCCTCAATCCTCAATCCTAATTCCTCAATCCTCATTCTTCAATCATCAATACCCAATCCTCAATTTCAATCCTCAATCCTCAATCCTCAATTCTCAATCCTCAATCCTCAGTCCACAGTCCTCAAACCGCAATCCTCAACCCTCAGCCCTCATCCTCCATCCTCAATCCTCAATCCTCAATCCTCAATCCTCAATCTTCAATCCTCAATGCTCAATCCTCAATCCTCAATCCTCAGTCCTCAGCCCTCAATCTTCAATCCTCAAACCTCAATCCTCAACCGTCAGTCCTCATTCACCATCCTCAATCCTCAATCCTCAATCCTCAATCTTCAATCCCCAATTCTCAATCTTCAATACTCAATCCTCAATCCTCAATCCTCAATCCTCAATCCTCAGGCATCAATACTCAATATGCAGTACTCAATCCTCAATCCTCAATCCTCAATCCTCAATCCTCAATCCTCAACCATCAATCCTCATTCCTCAAACCTCAATCCTCAACCCTCAGTCCTCATCCTCAATTCTCAATTCTCAATCCTCATTCCTCAATCCTCAATCTTCAATCCTCAATAGCCAATATCCGATCCTAGATGCTCAATCCCCAATCTTCAATCGTTAATTCTCAATCTTCAATCCTCAATCCCCAGTCATCAATCTTCAATCCTCAATGCTCAATCCTCAATCCTCAATCCTCAGTCCACAATCCCCAATCCTCAATCCTCAAACCTCAATCCTCAACCGTCAGTCCTCGTCCTCAATCCTCAAACCTCAATCCTTAATCCTCAATATTCAATCATCAATACTCAATCTTCAATCCTCAATCCTCAAACCTCAATCCTCAATCCTCAATCCCCAGTCATCAATCTTCAATCCTCAATGCTCAATCCTCAATCCTCAATCCTCAGTCCACAATCCCCAATCCTCAATCCTCAAACCTTAATCCTCAACCGTCAGTCCTCGTCCTCAATCCTCAAACCTCAATCCTTAATCCTCAATATTCAATCATCAATACTCAATCTTCAATCCTCAATCCTCAAACCTCAATCCTCAATCCTCAATCCTCAGTCCTCAATCCTCAATCCCCAGTCCTCAAACCTCAATCCTCAACCCTCAGTCCTCATACTCAATTCTCAATTCTCAATCCTCAATCCTCAATCCTCGATCTTCAATCCTCAATAATCAATCTCCGATACTAGGTACTCAATCCCCAACCTTCAATCGTTAATCCTCAATCTTCAATCCTCAATCCTCAATCCTCAATCCTCAATCCTCAATCTTCAATCCTCAACACTAATCTTCAATCCTCAATCCTCAATCCTCAATCCTCAATCCTCATTCTTCAATCCTCAATACCCAATCCTCAACCTTCAATCCTCAATCCTCAACCCTCAATCCTAATTCCTCAATCCTCATTCTTCAATGTTCAATCCGCAATACCCAATCCTCAATCTTCAATCCTCAATCCTCAATCCTCAATCCTCAATTCTCAATACTCAGTCCTCAATTCTCAGTCCTCAAACCTCAATCCTGAATCCACAATCCTGATCCTCAATCTTCAGACCTCAGTCCTCAACAATCAGTCGTCAATTCTCAGTCCTCAATAGAATATCATCAATTCACACATTTCAGTACTCAATACTCAATCTGCAATCTTCAAATACCTATCCACAAACATCAATTCTCATCACTCAACCCTCAACACTCAGTCCCCAATCCTCAATCTTCAATCCTCAATCCTGAATCCTCAATTCTCAATCCTCAATCCTCAGTCCTCAGACCTCAAACCTCAATCCTCAACTCTCAGCCCTCATCCTCAATCCTCAATCCTCAATCCTCAATCCTCAATCCTCAACGTTCAATCCTCACTTCCCTATCCTCAATCGTCAATCGTCAATCATCAATAATGAATCTTCAATCATCAATCCTCAATCCTCAATCCTCAATCCTCAATCCTGAATATTCAATCCTCAGTCCCCAATCCTCAATCTTCAATCCTCAGTCCTCAATCCTCAATCCTCAATTCTCAATACTCAGTCCTCAGTCCTCAAACCTCAGCGCTCAATCCTCAATCCTCTATCATCGATCCTCAATCTTCAATACTCAATACTCAATCCTCAATCCTCAATCCTCAATCCTCAATCATCAATCCTCAATCTTCAATACTCAATACTCAACCCCAATGCTCAATATTCAACCATCAACACTCAATTCTCAATACTCAATAGAATATCCTGAATTCTCAGGATTCAATACTCAAACCTCAAACCTCAACCCTCAGCCCTCATCCTCCATCTTCAGTCCTCTATCCTCAATCCTCAATCTTCAATCCTCAATACTCAATCTTCAATCCTCAATCCTCAATCCTCAATCCTCATTCTTCAATCGTCAATACCCAATCCTCAATCTTCAATCCCCAATCCTCAATCCTCAATCCTCAATCCTCAATCCTCAATCCTCAAACCCCAATCCTCAATCCTCAGGCATCAATACTCAATCTTCAATACTCAATCCTCAATCCTCAATCCTCAATCCTCAATCCTCAACCCTCAATCCTCATTCCTCAAACCTCAATCCTCAACCCTCAGTCCTCATCCTCAATTCTCAATTCTCAATTCTCAATTCTCAATCCTCAATCCTCAATCCTCAATCCTTAATCCTCAATCGTCAATCTTCAATCCTCAATACTCAATACTCAATCCTCATTCTTCAATACTCAATACCCAATCCTCAATCTTCAATCCTCAATCCTCAGTCCTCAGTCGTCGAACCTCAATCCCCGACGCTTAGCACTCATCCTCAATCCTCAGTCCTCAATCCTCAATCCTCAAACCTAAATCCTCTACCGTCAGTCCTCGTCCACAATCCTCAAACCTCAATCCTCAATCCTCAATATTCAATCATCAGTACTCAATCTTCAATCCTCAATCCTCAATCCTCAATCCTCAGTCCTCAATCCTCAATCCTCAATATTCAATCATCAATACTCAATCTTCAACACTCAATCTTCAATCCTCAATACTCAATCTTCAATCCTCAATACTCAATCCTCAATCCTCTATCCTCAGGCATCAATACTCAATCTACAATATTCAATCCTCAATCCTCAATCCTCAATCCTCAATCCTCAATCCGCAATATTCAATCCTCAATACTCAATCTTCAATCATCAATCCTCAATCCTCAATTCTCAGTCGTCAATCCTCAGTCATCAATCCTCAATCCTCAATCCTCAATCCTCAATCCTCAATCCTCATTCTTCAATCCTCAATACCCAATCCTCAATCTTCAATCCTCAAACATCAATCCTCAATTCTCAGTCCTCAATCCTCAGTCCTCAGTCGTCGAACCTCAATCCACGACGCTTAGCACTCATCCTCAATCCTCAGTCCTCAATCCTCAATCCTCAAACCTAAATCCTCTACCGTCAGTCCTCGTCCTCAATCCTCAAACCTCAATCCTCAATCCTCAATATTCAATCATCAATACTCAATCTCCAATCCTAGATCCTCAATCCTCAATCCTCAATCCTCAATCCTCAATCCTCATTCTTCAATCCTCAATACCCAATCCTCAATCTTCAATCCTCAAACATCAATCCTCAATTCTCAATCCTCAATCCTCAGTCCTCAGTTGCCGAACCTCAATCCCCGACGCTTAGCACTCATCCTCAATCCTCAGTCCTCAATCCTCATACCTCAAACCTAAATCCTCTACCGTCAGTCCTCGTCCACAATCCTCAAACCTCAATCCTCAATCCTCAATATTCAATCATCAATACTCAATCTTCAATCCTCAATCCTCAATCCTCAATCCTCAGTCCTCAATCCTCAATCCTCAATATTCAATCATCAATACTCAATCTTCAACCCTCAATCTTCAATCCTCAATACTCAATCTTCAATCCTCAATCCTCAATCCTCAATCCTCAATCCCCAATCCTCAATCCTCAATCCTCAGGCATCAATACTCAATCTACAATATTCAATCCTCAATCCTCAATCCTCAATCCTCAGTCCACAATCCGCAGTATCCAATCCTCAATACTCAATCTTCAATCATCAATCCTCAATCCTCAATTCTCAGTCGTCAATCCTCAGTCATCAATCCTCAATCTTCAATACTCAATCGTCAATCCTTAGTCCTCAATCCTCAATCCTCAATCCTCGTTCCTCAATCCTCAATCCTCAACCCTCAGTCTTCATCCTCAATCCTCAAACCTCAATCCTCAATACTCAATATTCAGTCATCAATACTCAAACTTCAATCCTCAATTCTCAAACGTCAATCCTCAGACCTCAATCCTCAATCCTCAATATTCAATCATCAATACTCAATCTTCAATCCTCAATCCTCAAACCTCAATCCTCAATCCTCATTCTTCAATCCTAAATACCCAATCCTCAATTTCCAATCCTCAATCCTCAATCCTCAATCCTCAATTCTCAATCCTCAATCCTTAATCCTCAGACCTCAAACATCAATAGTCGACACTCAGTCCTCGTCCTCAATCCACAACCCTCAATCCTCAGTCCTCAATATTCAATCATCAATATTCACTCTTCAATCCTCAATCCTCAATCCTCAATCCTCAATCCTCAATCCTTAATCTTCAAACCTGAATACTCAATCCTCAATACCCAGTCCTCAATCTTCAATCCTCAATACTCAATCTTCAATCCTCAATCCTCACTCCTCAATCCTCAATCCTCAATCTTCAATCCTCAACATTAATCTTCAATCCTCAATCCTCAATCCTCAATCCTCAATCCTCATTCTTCAATCTTCAATACCCAATCGTCAACCTTCAATCCTCAATCCTCAATCCTCAATCCTAATTCCTCAATCCTCATTCTTCAATCCTCAATACCCAATCCTCAATTTCAATCCTCAATCCTCAATCTTCAATTATCAATACTCAACCTGCAATCCTCAATACTCAAACCTCAATCCTCAATCCTCATTCTTCAATCCTAAATACCCAATCCTCAATTTCCAATCCTCAATCCTCAATCCTCAATTCTCAATCCTCAATCCTTAATCCTCAGACCTCAAACATCAATAGCCGACACTCAGTCCTCGTCCTCAATCCACAACCCTCAACCCTCAGTCCTCAATATTCAATCATCAATATTCAATCTTCAATCCTCAATCCTCAATCCTCAATCCTCAATCCTCAATCCTCAATCTTCAACCCTGAATACTCAATCCTCAATACCCAGTCCTCAATCTTCAATCCTCAATACTCAATCTTCAATCCTCAATCCTCAATCCTCAATCCTCAATCCTCAATCTTCAATACCCAATCCTCAACCTTCAATCCTCAATCCTCAATCCTCAATCCTAATTCCTCAATCCTCATTCTTCAATGTTCAATCCGCAATACCCAATCCTCAATATTCAATCCTCAATCCTCAATCCTCAATTCACAATACTCAGTCCTCAATTCTCAGTCCTCAAACCTCAATCCTGAATCCACAATCCTGAATCCTCAATCTTCAGACCTCAGTCCTCAACAATCAGTCGTCAATTCTCAGTCCTCAATAGAATATCATCAATTCACACATTTCAATACTCAATACTCAATCTGCAATCTTCAAATATCTAACCACAAACATCAATTCTCATCACTCAACCCTCAACAGTCAGTCCCCAATCCTCAATCTTCAATCCTCAATCCTGAATCCTCAATTCTCAATCCTCAATCCTCAGTCCTCAGACCTCAAACCTCAATCCTCAACTCTCAGACCTCATCCTCAATCCTCAATCCTCAATCCTCAATCCTCAATCCTCAATGTTCAATCCTCAATACCCTATCCTCAACCGTCAATCCTCAATCCTCAAGCGTCAATCCTCAATCCTGAATCCTCAACCCTCAATCCTCAGTCCTCAAACATCAATCCCTAATCCTCAATCCTGAATCCTCAATCTTCAGCCCTCAGTCCTCTTAAATCAATTGTCAATCCTCAGTCCTCAATAGAATATCCTCAATTCACAGTTTTCAATACTCAATCCCCATTCTTAACTCTTCAAATGTCAATCCGCAAATATCAATTCTCATCACTAAACCATCAACGCTCAGTCCTCAATCTTCAATCCTCAATCCTCAATCCTCAACCTTCAATCATCAATAATGAATCTTCAATCATCAATCCTCAATCCTCAGTCCTCAATCCTCAATCCTGAATATTCAATCCTCAGTCCCCAATCCTCAATCTTCAATTCTCAGTCCTCAATCCTCAATCCTCAATTCTCAATACTCAGTCCTCAGTCCTCAAACCTCAGCGCTCAGTCCTCAATCCTCTATCATCAATCCTGAATCTTTAATACTCAATACTCAAGCCTCAATCCTCAATCCTCAATCCTCAATCATCAGTCCTCAATCTTCAATACTCAATCCTCAACCCCAATGCTCAATACTCAACCATCAACACTCAATTCTCAATACTCAATAGAATATCCTGAATTCTCAGGATTCAATACTCAAACCTCAAACCTCAACCCTCAGCCCTCATTCTCCATCTTCAATCCTCAATCTTCAATCCTCAATAATCAACCTCCAATCCTAGATCCTCAATCCCCAATCTTCTATCCTTAATCCTCAATCTTAAATCCTTAATTCTCAATCGTCAATCTTCAATCCTCAATACTCAATCTTCAATCCTCAATCCTCAAACCTCAATCCTCAATCCTTTATCCTCAATCGTCAATCTTCAATCCTCAATACTCAATATTCAATCCTCAATCCTCAATCCTCAATCCTCAATCCTCAATCCTCATTCTTCAATACTCAATACCCAATCCTCAATCTTCAATCCTCAATCCTCAATCCTCAATTCTCAATCCTCAATCCTCAGTCCTCTCTCCTCAAACCTCAATCGTCTACCCTCAGCCCTCATCCTCCATCCTCAATCCTCAATCATCAATCCTCAATCTTATATCCTCAGTGATCAATACTCAATCTTCAATACTCAACCCTCAATCCTGAATCCTCAATCCTCAATCCTCAATCCTCAATCCTCAATCCTCAATCCTCAATCCTCAACCGTCAACCTTCAATCCTCAATACTCAATCTTCAATCCTCAATCCTTAATCCTCAATCCTCAATCCTCATTCTTCAATCCTCAATACCCAATCCTCAATCTTCAATCCTCAATCCTCAATCCTCAATCCTCAATGCTCAATCATCAATCCTCAATCTTCAATCCTCAGTCCCAAATACTCAATCTTCAATACCCAATCCTCAATCCTCAATCTTCAATCCTCAATACTCAATCTTCAATCCTCAATACTCAATCCTCAATCCTCAATCCTCATTCTTCAATCCTCAATTCCCAATCCTCAATCTTCAATCCTCATTCCTCAATCCTCAATTCTCAATCCTCAATCCTCAATCCTCAGAAATCAAACGTCAATACTCATCCCTGAGACCTCGTCCTCAATCCACAACCCTCAATCCTCAATCCTCAATCTTCAATCCTCTTATCCTCAATCCTCAAGCCTCAATCTTCAATCCTCAGTCCTCAAACCTCAATCCTTAATCCTCAAAACTGAATCCTCAATCTTCTGCCCTCACTCCGCAACAATCAGTTGTCAATCCTCAATCCTCAATAGAATATCATCAATTCACAGTTTTCATTACTCAATACTCAATCTGCAATCTTCAAATCTCTATCCACAAACATCAATTCTAATCACTCAACCCTCAACACTTAGTCCTCAATGTTCAATCCTCAATCCTCAATTCTCAATCTTCCACCCTCAATACTGAATCTTCAATCGTCAATCGTCAATCCTCAATCCTCAATCCTCAATCATCAATCCTCAATCCTCAGTCCTCAGTCCTCAAACCTCAATCCTCAACCCTCAGCCCTCATCCTCAATCCTCAATTCTCAATCCTCAATCCTCAACCTTCAATCCCCAATGCTCAATCTTCAATTCTCAGTCCTCAATCCTCAGTCCTAAGTCCTCAAACCTCAATCCGGAATCCTCAGCCTGAATCCTCAATCTTCAGCCGTCGGTCCTCAACAATCAGTTGTCAATCCTCAATCCTCAATAGGATATCATCAAATCACAGTTTTCAATACTCAATCCCCATTCTTCAATCTTCAAATCTCAACACACAAACATCAATTCTCATCACTCAACCCTCAACACTCAGTCCTTAATCTTCAATCCTCAATCCCCAATCCTCAATCCTCAATCCTCAATACTCAATCCTCAATCCTCAATGTTCAATCCTGAGTACCCAATCCTCAATCTTCAATCCACAACCCTCAATCCTCAATCATCAATCCTCAATCCTCAATCCTCAGTCCTCAAACCTCAATCCTGAATCCTCAATCCTTAATCCTCAATCCTCTGTCCTCAATCCTCAATCCTCAATCCTCAATCCTCAATCTTCAATCCTCAATACTCAATCTGCAATCTTCAATCCCCAATCCTCAATCCTCAATCCTCACTCTTCAATCCTCAATCCTCAGACCTCAAACATCAATACTCAACCCTCAGTCCCCGTCCTCAATCCACAACCCTCAATCCTCGATCTTCAATCTTCAATCATCAATATTCAATCTTCAATCCTCAATCCTCAATCCTCAATACTCAATCCTCAATCCTCAATGTTCAATCCTGAATACCCAATCCTCAATCTTCAATCCTCAATCCTCAAACCCAAATCCTCAATCCTCAATCTTTAATCCTCAGTCCTCAAACTTCAATCCTGAATCCTCAATGCTCAATCATCAATCCTCAATATTCAATCCTCAGTCCTCAATCCTCAATCCTCATTCTTCAATCCTCAATTCCCAATCCTCAATCTTCAATCCTCATTCCTCAATCCTCAATTCTCAATCCTCAATCCTCAATCCTCAGAAATCAAACGTCAATACTCATCCCTGAGACCTCGTGCTCAATCCACAACCCTCAATCCTCAATCCTCAATCTTCAATCCTCAATCCTCAACCATCAGTTGTCAATCCTCAATCCTCAATAGAATATCATCAATTCACAGCTTTCATTACTCAATACTCAATCTGCAATCTTCAAATCTCTATCCACAAACATCAATTCTCATCACTCAACCCTCAACACTCAGTCCCCAAACCTCAATATTCAATCCTCAATTCTCAATGCTCAGTCCCCAATCCTCAACCTTCAATCCTCAATCCTCAGTCCACAATCCTCAATACTCAATCTTCAATCCTCAATACTCAATCTTCAATCCTCAATCGTCAGTCCTCGGTCCTCAATCCTCAATCGTCCATCTCCAATCCTGAATACTCAACCTTCAATCCTCAATCCACAATCCTCAATCCTCAATCCTCAAACCTCGTCCTTTAATCCTCAATACCCAATCCTCAATCTTCAATCCTCAATCCTCAATCCTCAATTCTCAACCCTCAATCCTCAGCCCTCAGTCCTCAAACCTCAATCCTCAAACCTCAGCCCTCATCCTCAATACTCAATCCTCAATACTCAATCCTCTATCTTCAATCATCAATACTCAATATTCAATCCCCAATCCTCAGTCCTCAAACCTCAATTCTGAATCCTCAATCCTGCATCCTCAATCTCCAGCCCTCAGTCCTCAACAATCAGTTGTCAATCCTCAATCCCCAATAGAATATCCTCAATTCACAGTTTTCAATACTCAATACTCAATCTGCAATCTTCAAATCTCTATACACAAACATCAATTCTCATCACTAAACCCTGAACGCTCAGTCCTCAATGTTGAATCCTCAATCCTCAATTCTCGATCTTCAATCCTCAATACTGAATCTTCAATCCTCAATCCTCAATCCTCAATCCTCAGTCATCAATCATCAATCCTCAGTAATCAGTCCTCAATCTTCAATACTCAATCGTCAATCCTCAGTCCTCAATCCTCAATCCTCAACTCCTGTTCCTCAAACCTCAATCCTCAACCCTCAGTCCTCATCCTCAATCCTCAATCCTCAATCCTCAATCCTGTGTCCTCAATCTTCAGCCCTCAGTCCTCAACAATCCTGAACGCTCAGTCCTCAATGTTCAATCCTCAATCCTCAGTTCTCGATCATCAATCCTCAATACTGAATCTTCAATCCTCAATCCTCAGTCATCAATCATCAATCCACAGTAATCAGTCCTCAATCTTCAATACTCAATCGTCAATCCTCAGTCCTCAATCCTCAATCCTCAATTCCTGTTCCTCAAACCTCAATCCTCAATCCTCAATCCTCAATCCTCAATCTTCAATCCTCAGTCCCCAGTCCTCAATCTTCTATCCTCAATACTCAATCCTCAATCCTCAATCCTCAATTCTCAATCCTCAACCCTCAGACCTCTGTCCTCTAACGTCAATCCTCAAACCTCAGCCCTCAACCCCAATCCTCAATTCTCAATCCTCAATCCTCAATCTTCAATCCTCAATACTCAATCTTCAATTCTCAATCCTCAGTCCTCAAACCTCAATTCTGAATCCTCAATCCTGAATCCTCAATCTTCAGACCTCAGTCCTCAACAATCCGATGTCAATCCTCAATCCTCAATAGAGTATCCTCAATTCACAGTTTTCTATACTCAATACTCAATCTGCAATCTTCAAATCTCTATCCACAAACGTCAATCCTCATCACTCAACCCTCAACACACAGTCCTCAATGTTCAATCCTCAATCCTCAATTCTCAACCTTCAACACTCAATACTGAATCTTCAATCCTCAGTCCTCAATCCTCAATCCTCAATCCTCAATCCTCAATCCTCAATCCTCAATTTTCAATCCTCAATTCTCAATCTTCAATCCTCAATCCTCAATCCTCAATCCTCAATCCTCAATCCTCAATCGTCAGTCTTCAACCCTCAATACTCAATCTTCAACCCTCAGCCCTCATCCTCAATCCTCAATCCTCAATCTTCAATCCTCAATCCTCAATCCTCAATACCCAATCCTCAATCTTCAATCCTCAATCCTCAATCCTCAATTCTCAATCCTCAACCCTCAAGCCTCAGAACTCAAACATCAATACTCAACACTAAGTCCTCGTCCTCAATCCACAACCCTCAATCCTCAGTCCTCAATCTTCGATCCTCAATCCTCAATCCTCAATCCTCAATCCTCAATCCTCAGTCCTCAAACATCAATCCTTAATCCTCAATCCTGAATCCTCAACCTTCAGCCCTCACTCCTCAACAATCAGCTGTCAATCCTCAATCCTCAATAGAATATCATCAATTCACAGTTTTCATTACTCAATACTCAACTTGCAATCTTCAAATCTCTATCCACAAACATCAATTCTCATCACTCAACCCTCAACACTCAGTCCCCAGTCCTCAATCTTCGATCCTCAAAGCTCAATCCGCAATCCTCAATCCTCAATCTTCAATCCTCAATACTCAATCTTCAATCCTCAATCTTCAATCCGCAACCCTCAACCCTCAATCCTCAATCATCAATCTTGAATCCTCAATACTCTATCTTCAATCCTCAATCCTCAATCCTCAATCCTCAATCCTCAATCCTCAATCCTCAAACGTCAACCTTCAATCCTCAATACTCAACCTTCAATCCTCAATCCTCAATCTTCAATCCTCAGTCCCCAGTCCTCAATCTTCTATCCTCAATACTCAATCCTCAATCCTCAATCCTCAATCCACAATCTTCAATCCTGAATACTCAATCTTCAATCCTCAATCCTCAATCCTCAATCCACAATCCCCAATCCTCAATCTTCATTCCTCAATACTGAATCTTCAATCCTCAATCCTCAATCCTCGGTCCTCAATCCTCAATAGTCAATCTCCAATCCTGAATACTCAACCTTCAATCCTCAATCCTCAACCCACAATCCTCAATCCTCAATCCTCTTCCTTCAATCCTGAATACCCAACCCTCAATCATCAATCCTCAATCCTCGATCCTCAATTCTCAACCCTCAATCCTCAGTCCTCAGACCTCAAACCTCAATCCTCAAACCTCAGTCCTCATCCTCAATACTCAATCCTCAATCCTCATTCCTCAATCTTCAATCCTCAATACTCAATCTTCAATCCTCAACCCTCAGTCCTCAAACCTCAATTCTGAATCCTCAATCCTGCATCCTCAACCTTCAGCCCTCAGTCCTCAACAATCAGTTGTCAATCCTCAATCCCCAATAGAATATCCTCAATTCACAGTTTTCAATACTCAATACTCAATCTGCAATCTTCAAATCTCTATCCACAAACATCAATTCTCATCACTCTACCCTCAACACTCAGTCCTCAATCTTCAATCCTCAATCCTCAATCCTCAATCCTCAATCCACAATCCTCAACCTTCAATCCTCAATACTCAGTCTTCAATGCCCAAACCTCAATCCTCAATCCTCAATCCTCAATTCTCA
Source organism: Calliopsis andreniformis (assembly GCF_051401765.1). Taxonomy (NCBI): domain Eukaryota; kingdom Metazoa; phylum Arthropoda; class Insecta; order Hymenoptera; family Andrenidae; genus Calliopsis; species Calliopsis andreniformis. Next base: position 11,226 of record NW_027480834.1, on the reverse strand, counting down.
ATCCTCAATCGTCAATCTTTAATCCTCAACACTCAATCTTCAATCCTCAATCCTCAATCCTCAATCCTCAATCCTCATTCTTCAATCCTCAATACCCAGTACCCAATCTTCAATCCTCTATCCTCAATCCTCAATCCTCAATCCTCAATCCTCAATCCTCAATCCTCAACCGTCAACCTTCAATCCTCAATACTCAATCTTCAATCCTCAATCCTTAATCCTCAACCCTCAATCCTCATTCTTCAATCCTCAATACCCAATCCTCAATCTTCAATCCTCAATCCTCAATCCTCAATCCTCAATGCTCAATCATCAATTCTCAATCTTCAATCCTCAGTCCCAAATACTCAATCTTCTATACCCAATCCTCAATCCTCAATCTTCAATCCTCAATACTCAACCTTCAATCCTCAATACTCAATCCTCAATCCTCAATCCTCATTCTTCAATCCTCAATTCCCAATCCTCAATCTTCAATCCTCATTCCTCAATCCTCAATTCTCAATCCTCAATCCTCAATCCTCAGAACTCAAACGTCAATACTCATCCCTGAGACCTCGTGCTCAATCCACAACCCTCAATCCTCAATCCTCAATCTTCAATCCTCAATCCTCAACCATCAGTTGTCAATCCTCAATCCTCAATAGAATATCATCAATTCACAGTTTTCATTACTCAATACTCAATCTGCAATCTTCAAATCTCTATCCACAAACATCAATTCTCATCACTCAACCCTCAACACTCAGTCCCCAAACCTCAATATTCAATCCTCAATTCTCAATGCTCAGTCCACAATCCTCAACATTCAATCCTCAATACTCAGTCTTCAATGCTCAATCCTCAATCCTCAATCCTCAATTCTCAATCCTCAATCGTCAATCTTCAATTCTCAATACTCAATCTTCAATCCTCAATGCTCAATCCTCAATCCTCAATCCTCATTCTTCAATCCTCGATACCCAATCCTCAATCTTCAATCCTCAATCCTCAATCCTCAATTCTCAATCCTCAATCCTCAGTCCTCAGTCCTCTAACCTCAATCCTCAACCCTCAGCCCGCATCCTCAATCCTCAATTCTCAATCCTCAATCCTCAACCTTCATTCCTCAATACTCAATCTTCAATCCTCAATCCTCAGACCTCAAACATCAATACTCAACCCTCAGTCCCCGTCCTCAATCCACAACCCTCAATCCTCGATCTTCAATCTTCAATCATCAATATTCAATCTTCAATCCTCAATCCTCAATCCTCAATACTCAATCCTCAATCCTCAATGTTCAGTCCTGAATACCCAATCCTCAATCTTCAATCCTCAATCCTCAAACCTCAATCCTCAATCCTCAATCTTTAATCCTCAGTCCTCAAACTTCAATCCTGAATCCTGAATCCTGAATCCTCAAACATCAGCTCGCAGTCCTCAACAATCAGGTGTCAATCCTCAATCCTCAATAGAATATCCTCAATTCACAGGACTCAATGCTCAATACACAACCTGCAATCTTCAAATCTCTGTCCACAAACATCAATTCTCATCGCTCAGCCCTCAACACTCAGTCCCCAATCCTCAATCTTCAATCCTCAATCCTCAATCCGCAATCCTCAATCCGCAATCTTCAATCCTCAATACTCAATCTTCAATCCTCAATCTTCAATCCTCAATCCTGAATCCTCAATCCTCAATCATCAACCTTCGATCCTCAATACTCAATCTTCAATCCTCTATCCTCAATCCTCAATCCTCAATCCTCAATCCTCAATCCTCAATCCTCAACCGTCAACCTTCAATCCTCAATACTCAATCTTCAATCCTCAATCCTTAATCCTCAATCCTCAATCCTCATTCTTCAATCCTCAATACCCAATCCTCAATCTTCAATCCTCAATCCTCAATCCTCAATCCTCAATGCTCAATCATCAATCCTCAATATTCAATCCTCAGTCCCAAATACTCAATCTTCAATACCCAATGCTCAATCCTCAATCTTCAATCCTCAATACTCAATCTTCAATCCTCAATACTCAATCCTCAATCCTCAATCCTCATTCTTCAATCCTCAATTCCCAATCCTCAATCTTCAATCCTCATTCCTCAATCCTCAATTCTCAATCCTCAATCCTCAATCCTCAGAAATCAAACGTCAATACTCATCCCTGAGACCTCGTGCTCAATCCACAACCCTCAATCCTCAATCCTCAATCTTCAATCCTCAATCCTCAACCATCAGTTGTCAATCCTCAATCCTCAATAGAATATCATCAATTCACAGTTTTCATTACTCAATACTCAATCTGCAATCTTCAAATCTCTATCCACAAACATCAATTCTCATCACTCAACCCTCAACACTCAGTCCCCAAACCTCAATATTCAATCCTCAATTCTCAATGCTCAGTCCACAATCCTCAACATTCAATCCTCAATTCTCAGTCTTCAATCCTCAATCCTCAACCATCAGTTGTCAATCCTCAATCCTCAATAGAATATCATCAATTCACAGTTTTCATTACTCAATACTCAATCTGCAATCTTCAAATCTCTATCCACAAACATCAATTCTCATCACTCAACCCTCAACACTCAGTCCCCAAACCTCAATATTCAATCCTCAATTCTCAATGCTCAGTCCACAATCCTCAACATTCAATCCTCAATACTCAGTCTTCAATGCTCAATCCTCAATCCTCAATCCTCAATTCTCAATCCTCAATCGTCAATCTTCAATTCTCAATACTCAATCTTCAATCCTCAATGCTCAATCCTCAATCCTCAATCCTCATTCTTCAATCCTCGATACCCAATCCTCAATCTTCAATCCTCAATCCTCAATCCTCAATTCTCAATCCTCAATCCTCAGTCCTCAGTCCTCTAACCTCAATCCTCAACCCTCAGCCCTCATCCTCAATCCTCAATTCTCAATCCTCAATCCTCAACCTTCATTCCTCAATACTCAATCTTCAATAATCAATCCTCAATCCTCAATCCTCAATACTCAATCCTCAATCGTCAATCCTCAATCCCAAATCCTCAATCTTCAATCCTCAATCCTCAATCCTCAATCTTCAATCCTCAATACTCAATCCTCAATCCTCAATCATCAATTCTCAATCCTCAGTCCTCAATCCTCAATCTTCAGAACTCAAACATCAATGCTCAACCCTGAGTCCTCGTCCTCAATCCACAACCCTCAATCCTCAATCCTCAATCTTCAATCCTCTTATCCTCAATCCTCAAGCCTCAATCTTCAATCCTCAGTCCTCAAACCTCAATCCTTAATCCTCAATTCTGAATCCTCAATCTTCTGCCCTCACTCCGCAACAATCAGTTGTCAATCCTCAATCCTCAATAGAATATCATCAATTCACAGTTTTCATTACTCAATACTCAATCTGCAATCTTCAAATCTCTATCCACAAACATCAATTCTAATCACTCAACCCTCAACACTTAGTCCTCAATGTTCAATCCTCAATCCTCAATTCTCAATCTTCCACCCTCAATACTGAATCTTCAATCGTCAATCGTCAATCCTCAATCCTCAATCCTCAATCATCAATCCTCAATCCTCAGTCCTCAGTCCTCAAACCTCAATCCTCAACCCTCAGCCCTCATCCTCAATCCTCAATTCTCAATCCTCAATCCTCAACCTTCAATCCCCAATACTCAATCTTCAATTCTCAGTCCTCAATCCTCAGTCCTAAGTCCTCAAACCTCAATCCGGAATCCTCAGCCTGAATCCTCAATCTTCAGCCGTCGGTCCTCAACAATCGGTTGTCAATCCTCAATCCTCAATAGGATATCATCAAATCACAGTTTTCAATACTCAATCCCCATTCTTCAATCTTCAAATCTCAACACACAAACATCAATTCTCATCACTCAACCCTCAACACTCAGTCCTTAATCTTCAATCCTCAATCCCCAATCCTCAATCTTCAATCCTCAATACTCAATCTTCAATCCTCAATCCTCAATTCTCAATCTTCAAAACTCAATCCTCAATCCTTCATCCACAATCCTCAATCCTCAATCCTCATTCTTCAATCCTCAATACCCAATCCTCAATCTTCAATCCTCAATCCTCAATCCGCAATTCTCAATCCTCAATCCTCTATCCTCAGACCTCAAACATCAATACTCAAACCTCAGTCCTCGTCCTCAATCCACAACCCTCAATCCTCAATCCTCAATCTTCAATCCTCTTATCCTCAATCCTCAAGCTTCAATCTTCAATCCTCAGTCCTCAAACCTCAATCCGTAAACCTCAATCCTGAATCCTCAATCTTCAGCCCTCACTCCGCAACAATCAGTTGTCAATCCTCAATCCTCAATAGAATATCATCAATTCACAGTTTTCGTTACTCAATACTCAATCTGCAATCTTCAAATCTCTATCCACAAACATCAATTCTCATCACTCAACCCTCAACACTCAGTCCTCAATGTTCAATCCTCAATCCTCAATTCTCAATCTTCCACCCTCAATACGGAATCTTCAATCCTCAATCGTCAATCCTCAATCCTCAATCCTCAATCCTCAATCCTCAATCCTCAATTTTCAATCCTCAATACTCAATCTGCAATCTTCAATCCTCAATCCTCAATCCTCAATCCTCAATCGCCAGTCTTCAATCCTCAATTCTCAATCTTCAATCCTCAATCCTCAGTCCTCAATCCTCAATCCTCAATCCTCAATCCTCAATCCTCAATCTTCAATCCACAGTACTCAATCTGCAATCTTCAATCCTCAACCCTCAGTCCTCAATCCTCACTCTACAATCCTCAATCCTCAGACCTCAAACATCAATACTCAACCCTCAGTCCTCGTCCTCAATCCACAACCCTCAATCCTCGATCCTCAAACTTCAATCATCAATATTCAATCTTCAATCCTCAATCCTCAATCCTCAATACTCAATCCTCAATCCTCAATGTTCAATCCTGAATACCCAATCCTCAATCTTCAATCCACAACCCTCAATCCTCAATCATCAATCCTCAATCCTCAGTCCTCAAACCTCAATCCTGAATCCTCAATCCTTAATCCTCAATCCTCTGTCCTCAATCCTCAATCCTCAATCCTCAATCCTCAATCTTCAATCCTCAATACTCAATCTGCAATCTTCAATCCCCAATCCTCAATCCTCAATCCTCACTCTTCAATCCTCAATCCTCAGACCTCAAACATCAATACTCAACCCTCAGTCCCCGTCCTCAATCCACAAACCTCAATCCTCGATCTTCAATCTTCAATCATCAATATTCAATCTTCAATCCTCAATCCTCAATCCTCAATACTCAATCCTCAATCCTCAATGTTCAACCCTGAATACCCAATCCTCAATCTTCAATCCTCAATCCTCAAACCAAAATCCTCAATCCTCAATCTTTAATCCTCAGTCCTCAAACTTCAATCCTGAATCCTGAATCCTGAATCCGCAAACTTCAGCTCGCAGTCCTCAACAATCAGGTGTCAATCCTCAATCCTCAATAGAATATCCTCAATTCACAGGACTCAATGCTCAATACACAACCTGCAATCTTCAAATCTCTATCCACAAACATCAATTCTCATCGCTCAGCCCTGAACACTCAGTCCCCAATCCTCAATCTTCAATCCTCAATCCTCAATCCGCAATCCTCAATCCGCAATCTTCAATCCTCAATACTCAATCTTCAATCCTCAATCTTCAATCCTCAATCCTCAATCCTCAATCCTCAATCATCAACCTTCGATCCTCAATACTCAATCTTCAATCCTCTATCCTCAATCCTCAATCCTCAATCCTCAATCCTCAATCCTCAATCCTCAACCGTCAACCTTCAATCCTCAATACTCAATCTTCAATCCTCAATCCTTAATCCTCAATCCTCAATCCTTATTCTTCAATCCTCAATACCCAATCCTCAATCTTCAATCCTCAATCCTCAATCCTCAATCCTCAATGCTCAATCATCAATCCTCAATATTCAATCCTCAGTCCTCAATCCTCAATCCTCATTCTTCAATCCTCAATTCCCAATCCTCAATCTTCAATCCTCATTCCTCAATCCTCAATTCTCAATCCTCAATCCTCAATCCTCAGAAATCAAACGTCAATACTCATCCCTGAGACCTCGTGCTCAATCCACAACCCTCAATCCTCAATCCTCAATCTTCAATCCTCAATCCTCAACCATCAGTTGTCAATCCTCAATCCTCAATAGAATATCATCAATTCACAGTTTTCATTACTCAATACTCAATCTGCAATCTTCAAATCTCTATCCACAAACATCAATTCTCATCACTCAACCCTCAACACTCAGTCCCCAAACCTCAATATTCAATCCTCAATTCTCAATGCTCAGTCCACAATCCTCAACATTCAATCCTCAATTCTCAGTCTTCAATGCTCAATCCTCAATCCTCAATCCTCAATTCTCAATCCTCAATCGTCAATCTTCAATTCTCAATACTCAATCTTCAATCCTCAATGCTCAATCCTCAATCCTCAATCCTCATTCTGCAATCCTCGATACCCAATCCTCAATCTTCAATCCTCAATCCTCAATCCTCAATTCTCAATCCTCAATCCTCAGTCCTCAGTCCTCTAACCTCAATCCTCAACCCTCAGCCCTCATCCTCAATCCTCAATTCTCAATCCTCAATCCTCAACCTTCAATCCTCAACACTCAGTCTTCAACTCTCAATCCTGAACCCTCAGTCCTCAGTCCTCAAACCTCAATCCTCAACCCTCAGCCCTCATTCTCAATCCTCAGACGACAATCCGCAATCCTCAATCTTCAATCCTCAATACTCAAACTTCAATCCTCAATCCTCTGTCCTCAAACCTCAATTCTGAATCCTCAATCCTGAATCCTCAATCTTCAGCCCTCAGTCCTCAGCAATCAGTAGTCAATCCTCAATCCTCAATAGAATATCCTCAATTCACAGGTCTCAATACTCAATACTCAATCTGCAATCTTCAAATCTCTATCCACAAACATCAATTCTCATCACTCAACCCTCAACACTCAGTCCCCAAACCTCAATATTCAATCCTCAATTCTCAATGCTCAGTCCACAATCCTCAACATTCAATCCTCAATGCTCAGTCTTCAATGCTCAATCCTCAATCTTCAATCCTCAATCCTCAACCCTCAATCCTCAATCCTCATTCTTCAATCCTCAATACCTAATGCTCAATATTCAATCCTCGATCCTCTGTCCTCAAACCTCAATTCTGAATCCTCAATCCTGTGTCCTCAATCTTCAGCCCTCAGTCCTCAACAATCCTGAACGCTCAGTCCTCAATGTTCAATCCTCAATCCTCAATTCTCGATCTTCAATCCTCAATACTGAATCTTCAATCCTCAATCCTCAATCCTCAATCCTCAGTCATCAATCATCAATCCTCCGTAATCAGTCCTCACTCTTCAATACTCAATCGTCAAACCTCAGTCCTCAATCCTCAATCCTCAATTCCTGTTCCTCAAACCTCAATCCTCAATCCTCAATCCTCAATCCTCAATCCTCAATCCTCAGTCCCCAGTCCTCAATCTTCTATCGTCAATACTCAATCCTCAATCCTCAATCCTCAATCCTCATTCTTCAATCCTCAATACTCAATCTTCAATCCTCAATCCTCAATCCTCAATCCTCAACCCTCAATCCTCAGTCCTCAAACCTCAATGCCGAATCCTCGATCATGAATCCTCAATCTTCAGCCCTCAGTCCTCAAAAGTCAATTGTCATTCCTTAATCCTCAATAGAATATACTCAATTCACAGATTTCAATTCTCAATCCCCATTCTTCAATCTTCAAATCTCAATCCACAAACATCAGTTAACAACACTCAACCGTCAACACTCAGTCCTCAATCTTCAATCCTCATTCCTCAATCCTCAATATTCAATCCTCAATACTCAATCCTCAACCCTCAATCCTCAATTCTCAATCCTCAGTACTCAATCCTCAATCGCCAATCCTCAATCCCCAATCCTCAATCTTCAATCCTCAATCCTCAATCCGCAATGCTCAATCCGCAATATTCAACACACAACCCTCAACCATCAATCCTCAATACTCAACCATCAATCCTGAGTTCTCAATACTCAATAGAATATCCTGAATTCTCATGGTTCAGTACTCAACCACAAAATTCAATAATCAAAGCTCAGTCCTCAAACATCAATTCTCGACACTCAATCCTCAATACTCAGTCCTCTGTCTTCAATCCTCCATCCTAAATACTCAATCCTCAAGCGTCCGTCCTCAATTCTCAATCCTCAACTCTCAATCCTCAGTCCTCAAACCTCAATCCGGAATCCTCAATCCTGAATCCTCAGTCTTCAACCGTCGGTCCTCAACAATCAATTGTCAATCCTCAATCCTCAATAGAATATCCTCAAATCACAGTTTTCAATACCCAATCCCCATCCTTCAATCTTCAGATCTCAATCCACAAACATCAATTCTCATCACTCAACCCTCAACACTCAGTACTCAATCTTCAATCCTCAATCCTCAATCCTCAATCCTCAGTCCTCAAACCTCAATCCTGAATCCTCAATCCTTAATCCTCAATCCTCTGTCCTCAATCCTCAATCCTCAATCCTCAATCCTCAATCTTCAATCCTCAATACTCAATCTGCAATCTTCAATCCCCAATCCTCAATCCTCAATCCTCACTCTTCAATCCTCAATCCTCAGACCTCAAACATCAATACTCAACCCTCAGTCCCCGTCCTCAATCCACAAACCTCAATCCTCGATCTTCAATCTTCAATCATCAATATTCAATCTTCAATCCTCAATCCTCAATCCTCAATACTCAATCCTCAATCCTCAATGTTCAACCCTGAATACCCAATCCTCAATCTTCAATCCTCAATCCTCAAACCAAAATCCTCAATCCTCAATCTTTAATCCTCAGTCCTCAAACTTCAATCCTGAATCCTGAATCCTGAATCCGCAAACTTCAGCTCGCAGTCCTCAACAATCAGGTGTCAATCCTCAATCCTCAATAGAATATCCTCAATTCACAGGACTCAATGCTCAATACACAACCTGCAATCTTCAAATCTCTATCCACAAACATCAATTCTCATCGCTCAGCCCTGAACACTCAGTCCCCAATCCTCAATCTTCAATCCTCAATCCTCAATCCGCAATCCTCAATCCGCAATCTTCAATCCTCAATACTCAATCTTCAATCCTCAATCTTCAATCCTCAATCCTCAATCCTCAATCCTCAATCATCAACCTTCGATCCTCAATACTCAATCTTCAATCCTCTATCCTCAATCCTCAATCCTCAATCCTCAATCCTCAATCCTCAATCCTCAACCGTCAACCTTCAATCCTCAATACTCAATCTTCAATCCTCAATCCTTAATCCTCAATCCTCAATCCTTATTCTTCAATCCTCAATACCCAATCCTCAATCTTCAATCCTCAATCCTCAATCCTCAATCCTCAATGCTCAATCATCAATCCTCAATATTCAATCCTCAGTCCTCAATCCTCAATCCTCATTCTTCAATCCTCAATTCCCAATCCTCAATCTTCAATCCTCATTCCTCAATCCTCAATTCTCAATCCTCAATCCTCAATCCTCAGAAATCAAACGTCAATACTCATCCCTGAGACCTCGTGCTCAATCCACAACCCTCAATCCTCAATCCTCAATCTTCAATCCTCAATCCTCAACCATCAGTTGTCAATCCTCAATCCTCAATAGAATATCATCAATTCACAGTTTTCATTACTCAATACTCAATCTGCAATCTTCAAATCTCTATCCACAAACATCAATTCTCATCACTCAACCCTCAACACTCAGTCCCCAAACCTCAATATTCAATCCTCAATTCTCAATGCTCAGTCCACAATCCTCAACATTCAATCCTCAATTCTCAGTCTTCAATGCTCAATCCTCAATCCTCAATCCTCAATTCTCAATCCTCAATCGTCAATCTTCAATTCTCAATACTCAATCTTCAATCCTCAATGCTCAATCCTCAATCCTCAATCCTCATTCTGCAATCCTCGATACCCAATCCTCAATCTTCAATCCTCAATCCTCAATCCTCAATTCTCAATCCTCAATCCTCAGTCCTCAGTCCTCTAACCTCAATCCTCAACCCTCAGCCCTCATCCTCAATCCTCAATTCTCAATCCTCAATCCTCAACCTTCAATCCTCAACACTCAGTCTTCAACTCTCAATCCTGAACCCTCAGTCCTCAGTCCTCAAACCTCAATCCTCAACCCTCAGCCCTCATTCTCAATCCTCAGACGACAATCCGCAATCCTCAATCTTCAATCCTCAATACTCAAACTTCAATCCTCAATCCTCTGTCCTCAAACCTCAATTCTGAATCCTCAATCCTGAATCCTCAATCTTCAGCCCTCAGTCCTCAGCAATCAGTAGTCAATCCTCAATCCTCAATAGAATATCCTCAATTCACAGGTCTCAATACTCAATACTCAATCTGCAATCTTCAAATCTCTATCCACAAACATCAATTCTCATCACTCAACCCTCAACACTCAGTCCCCAAACCTCAATATTCAATCCTCAATTCTCAATGCTCAGTCCACAATCCTCAACATTCAATCCTCAATGCTCAGTCTTCAATGCTCAATCCTCAATCTTCAATCCTCAATCCTCAACCCTCAATCCTCAATCCTCATTCTTCAATCCTCAATACCTAATGCTCAATATTCAATCCTCGATCCTCTGTCCTCAAACCTCAATTCTGAATCCTCAATCCTGTGTCCTCAATCTTCAGCCCTCAGTCCTCAACAATCCTGAACGCTCAGTCCTCAATGTTCAATCCTCAATCCTCAATTCTCGATCTTCAATCCTCAATACTGAATCTTCAATCCTCAATCCTCAATCCTCAATCCTCAGTCATCAATCATCAATCCTCCGTAATCAGTCCTCACTCTTCAATACTCAATCGTCAAACCTCAGTCCTCAATCCTCAATCCTCAATTCCTGTTCCTCAAACCTCAATCCTCAATCCTCAATCCTCAATCCTCAATCCTCAATCCTCAGTCCCCAGTCCTCAATCTTCTATCGTCAATACTCAATCCTCAATCCTCAATCCTCAATCCTCATTCTTCAATCCTCAATACTCAATCTTCAATCCTCAATCCTCAATCCTCAATCCTCAACCCTCAATCCTCAGTCCTCAAACCTCAATGCCGAATCCTCGATCATGAATCCTCAAT
>NW_027480833.1:135000-155736 GCF_051401765.1 Calliopsis andreniformis | reverse complement strand
CGTGGACCGAGAGAACGTAGAATAACGGAGCGATCGTGTCGCTCCGGAGCCCGAGCGAAAAAATTCTAAGTCCCCGTTCGTGTCGCTCCGGAGCCCGAGCGAAAAAATTCTAAGTCCCCGTTCGTGTCGCTCCGGAACCGAATGTCGACGGAACGAAATGACAACGGTAGATCCTTATTCCTGGTGCTCGTGGCTCTCTAAAACCATACACTTGTTCTCCTCTGTCTCTTACCTGTGTCGAGATAATCGAGAATCATGGAGCGTTCGTGTCGCTCCGGAACCGAAAGTCGTCGGTTCGAAACGAGAACGTTAGATCCATATTCCTGATCGTTGAGGCACTCTAAAACTATTAGGCTGTTTTGCTCTCTGATGCCCGTGGACCGAGAGAACGTAGAATAACGGAGCGATCGTGTCGCTCCGGAGCCCGAGCGAAAAAATTCTAAGTCCCCGTTCGTGTCGCTCCGGAGCCCGAGCGAAAAAATTCTAAGTCCCCGTTCGTGTCGCTCCGGAACCGAATGTCGACGGAACGAAATGACAACGGTAGATCCTTATTCCTGGTGCTCGTGGCTCTCTAAAACCATACACTTGTTCTCCTCTGTCTCTTACCTGTGTCGAGATAATCGAGAATCATGGAGCGTTCGTGTCGCTCCGGAACCGAAAGTCGTCGGTTCGAAACGAGAACGTTAGATCCATATTCCTGATCGTTGAGGCACTCTAAAACTATTAGGCTGTTTTGCTCTCTGATGCCCGTGGACCGAGAGAACGTAGAATAACGGAGCGATCGTGTCGCTCCGGAGCCCGAGCGAAAAAATTCTAAGTCCCCGTTCGTGTCGCTCCGGAGCCCGAGCGAAAAAATTCTAAGTCCCCGTTCGTGTCGCTCCGGAACCGAATGTCGACGGAACGAAATGACAACGGTAGATCCTTATTCCTGGTGCTCGTGGCTCTCTAAAACCATACACTTGTTCTCCTCTGTCTCTTACCTGTGTCGAGATAATCGAGAATCATGGAGCGTTCGTGTCGCTCCGGAACCGAAAGTCGTCGGTTCGAAACGAGAACGTTAGATCCATATTCCTGATCGTTGAGGCACTCTAAAACTATTAGGCTGTTTTGCTCTCTGATGCCCGTGGACCGAGAGAACGTAGAATAACGGAGCGATCGTGTCGCTCCGGAGCCCGAGCGAAAAAATTCTAAGTCCCCGTTCGTGTCGCTCCGGAGCCCGAGCGAAAAAATTCTAAGTCCCCGTTCGTGTCGCTCCGGAACCGAATGTCGACGGAACGAAATGACAACGGTAGATCCTTATTCCTGGTGCTCGTGGCTCTCTAAAACCATACACTTGTTCTCCTCTGTCTCTTACCTGTGTCGAGATAATCGAGAATCATGGAGCGTTCGTGTCGCTCCGGAACCGAAAGTCGTCGGTTCGAAACGAGAACGTTAGATCCATATTCCTGATCGTTGAGGCACTCTAAAACTATTAGGCTGTTTTGCTCTCTGATGCCCGTGGACCGAGAGAACGTAGAATAACGGAGCGATCGTGTCGCTCCGGAGCCCGAGCGAAAAAATTCTAAGTCCCCGTTCGTGTCGCTCCGGAGCCCGAGCGAAAAAATTCTAAGTCCCCGTTCGTGTCGCTCCGGAACCGAATGTCGACGGAACGAAATGACAACGGTAGATCCTTATTCCTGGTGCTCGTGGCTCTCTAAAACCATACACTTGTTCTCCTCTGTCTCTTACCTGTGTCGAGATAATCGAGAATCATGGAGCGTTCGTGTCGCTCCGGAACCGAAAGTCGTCGGTTCGAAACGAGAACGTTAGATCCATATTCCTGATCGTTGAGGCACTCTAAAACTATTAGGCTGTTTTGCTCTCTGATGCCCGTGGACCGAGAGAACGTAGAATAACGGAGCGATCGTGTCGCTCCGGAGCCCGAGCGAAAAAATTCTAAGTCCCCGTTCGTGTCGCTCCGGAGCCCGAGCGAAAAAATTCTAAGTCCCCGTTCGTGTCGCTCCGGAACCGAATGTCGACGGAACGAAATGACAACGGTAGATCCTTATTCCTGGTGCTCGTGGCTCTCTAAAACCATACACTTGTTCTCCTCTGTCTCTTACCTGTGTCGAGATAATCGAGAATCATGGAGCGTTCGTGTCGCTCCGGAACCGAAAGTCGTCGGTTCGAAACGAGAACGTTAGATCCATATTCCTGATCGTTGAGGCACTCTAAAACTATTAGGCTGTTTTGCTCTCTGATGCCCGTGGACCGAGAGAACGTAGAATAACGGAGCGATCGTGTCGCTCCGGAGCCCGAGCGAAAAAATTCTAAGTCCCCGTTCGTGTCGCTCCGGAGCCCGAGCGAAAAAATTCTAAGTCCCCGTTCGTGTCGCTCCGGAACCGAATGTCGACGGAACGAAATGACAACGGTAGATCCTTATTCCTGGTGCTCGTGGCTCTCTAAAACCATACACTTGTTCTCCTCTGTCTCTTACCTGTGTCGAGATAATCGAGAATCATGGAGCGTTCGTGTCGCTCCGGAACCGAAAGTCGTCGGTTCGAAACGAGAACGTTAGATCCATATTCCTGATCGTTGAGGCACTCTAAAACTATTAGGCTGTTTTGCTCTCTGATGCCCGTGGACCGAGAGAACGTAGAATAACGGAGCGATCGTGTCGCTCCGGAGCCCGAGCGAAAAAATTCTAAGTCCCCGTTCGTGTCGCTCCGGAGCCCGAGCGAAAAAATTCTAAGTCCCCGTTCGTGTCGCTCCGGAACCGAATGTCGACGGAACGAAATGACAACGGTAGATCCTTATTCCTGGTGCTCGTGGCTCTCTAAAACCATACACTTGTTCTCCTCTGTCTCTTACCTGTGTCGAGATAATCGAGAATCATGGAGCGTTCGTGTCGCTCCGGAACCGAAAGTCGTCGGTTCGAAACGAGAACGTTAGATCCATATTCCTGATCGTTGAGGCACTCTAAAACTATTAGGCTGTTTTGCTCTCTGATGCCCGTGGACCGAGAGAACGTAGAATAACGGAGCGATCGTGTCGCTCCGGAGCCACGAGCGAAAAAATTCTAAGTCCCCGTTCGTGTCGCTCCGGAGCCCGAGCGAAAAAATTCTAAGTCCCCGTTCGTGTCGCTCCGGAACCGAATGTCGACGGAACGAAATGACAACGGTAGATCCTTATTCCTGGTGCTCGTGGCTCTCTAAAACCATACACTTGTTCTCCTCTGTCTCTTACCTGTGTCGAGATAATCGAGAATCATGGAGCGTTCGTGTCGCTCCGGAACCGAAAGTCGTCGGTTCGAAACGAGAACGTTAGATCCATATTCCTGATCGTTGAGGCACTCTAAAACTATTAGGCTGTTTTGCTCTCTGATGCCCGTGGACCGAGAGAACGTAGAATAACGGAGCGATCGTGTCGCTCCGGAGCCCGAGCGAAAAAATTCTAAGTCCCCGTTCGTGTCGCTCCGGAGCCCGAGCGAAAAAATTCTAAGTCCCCGTTCGTGTCGCTCCGGAACCGAATGTCGACGGAACGAAATGACAACGGTAGATCCTTATTCCTGGTGCTCGTGGCTCTCTAAAACCATACACTTGTTCTCCTCTGTCTCTTACCTGTGTCGAGATAATCGAGAATCATGGAGCGTTCGTGTCGCTCCGGAACCGAAAGTCGTCGGTTCGAAACGAGAACGTTAGATCCATATTCCTGATCGTTGAGGCACTCTAAAACTATTAGGCTGTTTTGCTCTCTGATGCCCGTGGACCGAGAGAACGTAGAATAACGGAGCGATCGTGTCGCTCCGGAGCCCGAGCGAAAAAATTCTAAGTCCCCGTTCGTGTCGCTCCGGAGCCCGAGCGAAAAAATTCTAAGTCCCCGTTCGTGTCGCTCCGGAACCGAATGTCGACGGAACGAAATGACAACGGTAGATCCTTATTCCTGGTGCTCGTGGCTCTCTAAAACCATACACTTGTTCTCCTCTGTCTCTTACCTGTGTCGAGATAATCGAGAATCATGGAGCGTTCGTGTCGCTCCGGAACCGAAAGTCGTCGGTTCGAAACGAGAACGTTAGATCCATATTCCTGATCGTTGAGGCACTCTAAAACTATTAGGCTGTTTTGCTCTCTGATGCCCGTGGACCGAGAGAACGTAGAATAACGGAGCGATCGTGTCGCTCCGGAGCCCGAGCGAAAAAATTCTAAGTCCCCGTTCGTGTCGCTCCGGAGCCCGAGCGAAAAAATTCTAAGTCCCCGTTCGTGTCGCTCCGGAACCGAATGTCGACGGAACGAAATGACAACGGTAGATCCTTATTCCTGGTGCTCGTGGCTCTCTAAAACCATACACTTGTTCTCCTCTGTCTCTTACCTGTGTCGAGATAATCGAGAATCATGGAGCGTTCGTGTCGCTCCGGAACCGAAAGTCGTCGGTTCGAAACGAGAACGTTAGATCCATATTCCTGATCGTTGAGGCACTCTAAAACTATTAGGCTGTTTTGCTCTCTGATGCCCGTGGACCGAGAGAACGTAGAATAACGGAGCGATCGTGTCGCTCCGGAGCCCGAGCGAAAAAATTCTAAGTCCCCGTTCGTGTCGCTCCGGAGCCCGAGCGAAAAAATTCTAAGTCCCCGTTCGTGTCGCTCCGGAACCGAATGTCGACGGAACGAAATGACAACGGTAGATCCTTATTCCTGGTGCTCGTGGCTCTCTAAAACCATACACTTGTTCTCCTCTGTCTCTTACCTGTGTCGAGATAATCGAGAATCATGGAGCGTTCGTGTCGCTCCGGAACCGAAAGTCGTCGGTTCGAAACGAGAACGTTAGATCCATATTCCTGATCGTTGAGGCACTCTAAAACTATTAGGCTGTTTTGCTCTCTGATGCCCGTGGACCGAGAGAACGTAGAATAACGGAGCGATCGTGTCGCTCCGGAGCCCGAGCGAAAAAATTCTAAGTCCCCGTTCGTGTCGCTCCGGAGCCCGAGCGAAAAAATTCTAAGTCCCCGTTCGTGTCGCTCCGGAACCGAATGTCGACGGAACGAAATGACAACGGTAGATCCTTATTCCTGGTGCTCGTGGCTCTCTAAAACCATACACTTGTTCTCCTCTGTCTCTTACCTGTGTCGAGATAATCGAGAATCATGGAGCGTTCGTGTCGCTCCGGAACCGAAAGTCGTCGGTTCGAAACGAGAACGTTAGATCCATATTCCTGATCGTTGAGGCACTCTAAAACTATTAGGCTGTTTTGCTCTCTGATGCCCGTGGACCGAGAGAACGTAGAATAACGGAGCGATCGTGTCGCTCCGGAGCCCGAGCGAAAAAATTCTAAGTCCCCGTTCGTGTCGCTCCGGAGCCCGAGCGAAAAAATTCTAAGTCCCCGTTCGTGTCGCTCCGGAACCGAATGTCGACGGAACGAAATGACAACGGTAGATCCTTATTCCTGGTGCTCGTGGCTCTCTAAAACCATACACTTGTTCTCCTCTGTCTCTTACCTGTGTCGAGATAATCGAGAATCATGGAGCGTTCGTGTCGCTCCGGAACCGAAAGTCGTCGGTTCGAAACGAGAACGTTAGATCCATATTCCTGATCGTTGAGGCACTCTAAAACTATTAGGCTGTTTTGCTCTCTGATGCCCGTGGACCGAGAGAACGTAGAATAACGGAGCGATCGTGTCGCTCCGGAGCCCGAGCGAAAAAATTCTAAGTCCCCGTTCGTGTCGCTCCGGAGCCCGAGCGAAAAAATTCTAAGTCCCCGTTCGTGTCGCTCCGGAACCGAATGTCGACGGAACGAAATGACAACGGTAGATCCTTATTCCTGGTGCTCGTGGCTCTCTAAAACCATACACTTGTTCTCCTCTGTCTCTTACCTGTGTCGAGATAATCGAGAATCATGGAGCGTTCGTGTCGCTCCGGAACCGAAAGTCGTCGGTTCGAAACGAGAACGTTAGATCCATATTCCTGATCGTTGAGGCACTCTAAAACTATTAGGCTGTTTTGCTCTCTGATGCCCGTGGACCGAGAGAACGTAGAATAACGGAGCGATCGTGTCGCTCCGGAGCCCGAGCGAAAAAATTCTAAGTCCCCGTTCGTGTCGCTCCGGAGCCCGAGCGAAAAAATTCTAAGTCCCCGTTCGTGTCGCTCCGGAACCGAATGTCGACGGAACGAAATGACAACGGTAGATCCTTATTCCTGGTGCTCGTGGCTCTCTAAAACCATACACTTGTTCTCCTCTGTCTCTTACCTGTGTCGAGATAATCGAGAATCATGGAGCGTTCGTGTCGCTCCGGAACCGAAAGTCGTCGGTTCGAAACGAGAACGTTAGATCCATATTCCTGATCGTTGAGGCACTCTAAAACTATTAGGCTGTTTTGCTCTCTGATGCCCGTGGACCGAGAGAACGTAGAATAACGGAGCGATCGTGTCGCTCCGGAGCCCGAGCGAAAAAATTCTAAGTCCCCGTTCGTGTCGCTCCGGAGCCCGAGCGAAAAAATTCTAAGTCCCCGTTCGTGTCGCTCCGGAACCGAATGTCGACGGAACGAAATGACAACGGTAGATCCTTATTCCTGGTGCTCGTGGCTCTCTAAAACCATACACTTGTTCTCCTCTGTCTCTTACCTGTGTCGAGATAATCGAGAATCATGGAGCGTTCGTGTCGCTCCGGAACCGAAAGTCGTCGGTTCGAAACGAGAACGTTAGATCCATATTCCTGATCGTTGAGGCACTCTAAAACTATTAGGCTGTTTTGCTCTCTGATGCCCGTGGACCGAGAGAACGTAGAATAACGGAGCGATCGTGTCGCTCCGGAGCCCGAGCGAAAAAATTCTAAGTCCCCGTTCGTGTCGCTCCGGAGCCCGAGCGAAAAAATTCTAAGTCCCCGTTCGTGTCGCTCCGGAACCGAATGTCGACGGAACGAAATGACAACGGTAGATCCTTATTCCTGGTGCTCGTGGCTCTCTAAAACCATACACTTGTTCTCCTCTGTCTCTTACCTGTGTCGAGATAATCGAGAATCATGGAGCGTTCGTGTCGCTCCGGAACCGAAAGTCGTCGGTTCGAAACGAGAACGTTAGATCCATATTCCTGATCGTTGAGGCACTCTAAAACTATTAGGCTGTTTTGCTCTCTGATGCCCGTGGACCGAGAGAACGTAGAATAACGGAGCGATCGTGTCGCTCCGGAGCCCGAGCGAAAAAATTCTAAGTCCCCGTTCGTGTCGCTCCGGAGCCCGAGCGAAAAAATTCTAAGTCCCCGTTCGTGTCGCTCCGGAACCGAATGTCGACGGAACGAAATGACAACGGTAGATCCTTATTCCTGGTGCTCGTGGCTCTCTAAAACCATACACTTGTTCTCCTCTGTCTCTTACCTGTGTCGAGATAATCGAGAATCATGGAGCGTTCGTGTCGCTCCGGAACCGAAAGTCGTCGGTTCGAAACGAGAACGTTAGATCCATATTCCTGATCGTTGAGGCACTCTAAAACTATTAGGCTGTTTTGCTCTCTGATGCCCGTGGACCGAGAGAACGTAGAATAACGGAGCGATCGTGTCGCTCCGGAGCCCGAGCGAAAAAATTCTAAGTCCCCGTTCGTGTCGCTCCGGAGCCCGAGCGAAAAAATTCTAAGTCCCCGTTCGTGTCGCTCCGGAACCGAATGTCGACGGAACGAAATGACAACGGTAGATCCTTATTCCTGGTGCTCGTGGCTCTCTAAAACCATACACTTGTTCTCCTCTGTCTCTTACCTGTGTCGAGATAATCGAGAATCATGGAGCGTTCGTGTCGCTCCGGAACCGAAAGTCGTCGGTTCGAAACGAGAACGTTAGATCCATATTCCTGATCGTTGAGGCACTCTAAAACTATTAGGCTGTTTTGCTCTCTGATGCCCGTGGACCGAGAGAACGTAGAATAACGGAGCGATCGTGTCGCTCCGGAGCCCGAGCGAAAAAATTCTAAGTCCCCGTTCGTGTCGCTCCGGAGCCCGAGCGAAAAAATTCTAAGTCCCCGTTCGTGTCGCTCCGGAACCGAATGTCGACGGAACGAAATGACAACGGTAGATCCTTATTCCTGGTGCTCGTGGCTCTCTAAAACCATACACTTGTTCTCCTCTGTCTCTTACCTGTGTCGAGATAATCGAGAATCATGGAGCGTTCGTGTCGCTCCGGAACCGAAAGTCGTCGGTTCGAAACGAGAACGTTAGATCCATATTCCTGATCGTTGAGGCACTCTAAAACTATTAGGCTGTTTTGCTCTCTGATGCCCGTGGACCGAGAGAACGTAGAATAACGGAGCGATCGTGTCGCTCCGGAGCCCGAGCGAAAAAATTCTAAGTCCCCGTTCGTGTCGCTCCGGAGCCCGAGCGAAAAAATTCTAAGTCCCCGTTCGTGTCGCTCCGGAACCGAATGTCGACGGAACGAAATGACAACGGTAGATCCTTATTCCTGGTGCTCGTGGCTCTCTAAAACCATACACTTGTTCTCCTCTGTCTCTTACCTGTGTCGAGATAATCGAGAATCATGGAGCGTTCGTGTCGCTCCGGAACCGAAAGTCGTCGGTTCGAAACGAGAACGTTAGATCCATATTCCTGATCGTTGAGGCACTCTAAAACTATTAGGCTGTTTTGCTCTCTGATGCCCGTGGACCGAGAGAACGTAGAATAACGGAGCGATCGTGTCGCTCCGGAGCCCGAGCGAAAAAATTCTAAGTCCCCGTTCGTGTCGCTCCGGAGCCCGAGCGAAAAAATTCTAAGTCCCCGTTCGTGTCGCTCCGGAACCGAATGTCGACGGAACGAAATGACAACGGTAGATCCTTATTCCTGGTGCTCGTGGCTCTCTAAAACCATACACTTGTTCTCCTCTGTCTCTTACCTGTGTCGAGATAATCGAGAATCATGGAGCGTTCGTGTCGCTCCGGAACCGAAAGTCGTCGGTTCGAAACGAGAACGTTAGATCCATATTCCTGATCGTTGAGGCACTCTAAAACTATTAGGCTGTTTTGCTCTCTGATGCCCGTGGACCGAGAGAACGTAGAATAACGGAGCGATCGTGTCGCTCCGGAGCCCGAGCGAAAAAATTCTAAGTCCCCGTTCGTGTCGCTCCGGAGCCCGAGCGAAAAAATTCTAAGTCCCCGTTCGTGTCGCTCCGGAACCGAATGTCGACGGAACGAAATGACAACGGTAGATCCTTATTCCTGGTGCTCGTGGCTCTCTAAAACCATACACTTGTTCTCCTCTGTCTCTTACCTGTGTCGAGATAATCGAGAATCATGGAGCGTTCGTGTCGCTCCGGAACCGAAAGTCGTCGGTTCGAAACGAGAACGTTAGATCCATATTCCTGATCGTTGAGGCACTCTAAAACTATTAGGCTGTTTTGCTCTCTGATGCCCGTGGACCGAGAGAACGTAGAATAACGGAGCGATCGTGTCGCTCCGGAGCCCGAGCGAAAAAATTCTAAGTCCCCGTTCGTGTCGCTCCGGAGCCCGAGCGAAAAAATTCTAAGTCCCCGTTCGTGTCGCTCCGGAACCGAATGTCGACGGAACGAAATGACAACGGTAGATCCTTATTCCTGGTGCTCGTGGCTCTCTAAAACCATACACTTGTTCTCCTCTGTCTCTTACCTGTGTCGAGATAATCGAGAATCATGGAGCGTTCGTGTCGCTCCGGAACCGAAAGTCGTCGGTTCGAAACGAGAACGTTAGATCCATATTCCTGATCGTTGAGGCACTCTAAAACTATTAGGCTGTTTTGCTCTCTGATGCCCGTGGACCGAGAGAACGTAGAATAACGGAGCGATCGTGTCGCTCCGGAGCCCGAGCGAAAAAATTCTAAGTCCCCGTTCGTGTCGCTCCGGAGCCCGAGCGAAAAAATTCTAAGTCCCCGTTCGTGTCGCTCCGGAACCGAATGTCGACGGAACGAAATGACAACGGTAGATCCTTATTCCTGGTGCTCGTGGCTCTCTAAAACCATACACTTGTTCTCCTCTGTCTCTTACCTGTGTCGAGATAATCGAGAATCATGGAGCGTTCGTGTCGCTCCGGAACCGAAAGTCGTCGGTTCGAAACGAGAACGTTAGATCCATATTCCTGATCGTTGAGGCACTCTAAAACTATTAGGCTGTTTTGCTCTCTGATGCCCGTGGACCGAGAGAACGTAGAATAACGGAGCGATCGTGTCGCTCCGGAGCCCGAGCGAAAAAATTCTAAGTCCCCGTTCGTGTCGCTCCGGAGCCCGAGCGAAAAAATTCTAAGTCCCCGTTCGTGTCGCTCCGGAACCGAATGTCGACGGAACGAAATGACAACGGTAGATCCTTATTCCTGGTGCTCGTGGCTCTCTAAAACCATACACTTGTTCTCCTCTGTCTCTTACCTGTGTCGAGATAATCGAGAATCATGGAGCGTTCGTGTCGCTCCGGAACCGAAAGTCGTCGGTTCGAAACGAGAACGTTAGATCCATATTCCTGATCGTTGAGGCACTCTAAAACTATTAGGCTGTTTTGCTCTCTGATGCCCGTGGACCGAGAGAACGTAGAATAACGGAGCGATCGTGTCGCTCCGGAGCCCGAGCGAAAAAATTCTAAGTCCCCGTTCGTGTCGCTCCGGAGCCCGAGCGAAAAAATTCTAAGTCCCCGTTCGTGTCGCTCCGGAACCGAATGTCGACGGAACGAAATGACAACGGTAGATCCTTATTCCTGGTGCTCGTGGCTCTCTAAAACCATACACTTGTTCTCCTCTGTCTCTTACCTGTGTCGAGATAATCGAGAATCATGGAGCGTTCGTGTCGCTCCGGAACCGAAAGTCGTCGGTTCGAAACGAGAACGTTAGATCCATATTCCTGATCGTTGAGGCACTCTAAAACTATTAGGCTGTTTTGCTCTCTGATGCCCGTGGACCGAGAGAACGTAGAATAACGGAGCGATCGTGTCGCTCCGGAGCCCGAGCGAAAAAATTCTAAGTCCCCGTTCGTGTCGCTCCGGAGCCCGAGCGAAAAAATTCTAAGTCCCCGTTCGTGTCGCTCCGGAACCGAATGTCGACGGAACGAAATGACAACGGTAGATCCTTATTCCTGGTGCTCGTGGCTCTCTAAAACCATACACTTGTTCTCCTCTGTCTCTTACCTGTGTCGAGATAATCGAGAATCATGGAGCGTTCGTGTCGCTCCGGAACCGAAAGTCGTCGGTTCGAAACGAGAACGTTAGATCCATATTCCTGATCGTTGAGGCACTCTAAAACTATTAGGCTGTTTTGCTCTCTGATGCCCGTGGACCGAGAGAACGTAGAATAACGGAGCGATCGTGTCGCTCCGGAGCCCGAGCGAAAAAATTCTAAGTCCCCGTTCGTGTCGCTCCGGAGCCCGAGCGAAAAAATTCTAAGTCCCCGTTCGTGTCGCTCCGGAACCGAATGTCGACGGAACGAAATGACAACGGTAGATCCTTATTCCTGGTGCTCGTGGCTCTCTAAAACCATACACTTGTTCTCCTCTGTCTCTTACCTGTGTCGAGATAATCGAGAATCATGGAGCGTTCGTGTCGCTCCGGAACCGAAAGTCGTCGGTTCGAAACGAGAACGTTAGATCCATATTCCTGATCGTTGAGGCACTCTAAAACTATTAGGCTGTTTTGCTCTCTGATGCCCGTGGACCGAGAGAACGTAGAATAACGGAGCGATCGTGTCGCTCCGGAGCCCGAGCGAAAAAATTCTAAGTCCCCGTTCGTGTCGCTCCGGAGCCCGAGCGAAAAAATTCTAAGTCCCCGTTCGTGTCGCTCCGGAACCGAATGTCGACGGAACGAAATGACAACGGTAGATCCTTATTCCTGGTGCTCGTGGCTCTCTAAAACCATACACTTGTTCTCCTCTGTCTCTTACCTGTGTCGAGATAATCGAGAATCATGGAGCGTTCGTGTCGCTCCGGAACCGAAAGTCGTCGGTTCGAAACGAGAACGTTAGATCCATATTCCTGATCGTTGAGGCACTCTAAAACTATTAGGCTGTTTTGCTCTCTGATGCCCGTGGACCGAGAGAACGTAGAATAACGGAGCGATCGTGTCGCACCGGAGCCCGAGCGAAAAAATTCTAAGTCCCCGTTCGTGTCGCTCCGGAGCCCGAGCGAAAAAATTCTAAGTCCCCGTTCGTGTCCTCCGGAACCGAATGTCGACGGAACGAAATGACAACGGTAGATCCTTATTCCTGGTGCTCGTGGCTCTCTAAAACCATACACTTGTTCTCCTCTGTCTCTTACCTGTGTCGAGATAATCGAGAATCATGGAGCGTTCGTGTCGCTCCGGAACCGAAAGTCGTCGGTTCGAAACGAGAACGTTAGATCCATATTCCTGATCGTTGAGGCACTCTAAAACTATTAGGCTGTTTTGCTCTCTGATGCCCGTGGACCGAGAGAACGTAGAATAACGGAGCGATCGTGTCGCTCCGGAGCCCGAGCGAAAAAATTCTAAGTCCCCGTTCGTGTCGCTCCGGAGCCCGAGCGAAAAAATTCTAAGTCCCCGTTCGTGTCGCTCCGGAACCGAATGTCGACGGAACGAAATGACAACGGTAGATCCTTATTCCTGGTGCTCGTGGCTCTCTAAAACCATACACTTGTTCTCCTCTGTCTCTTACCTGTGTCGAGATAATCGAGAATCATGGAGCGTTCGTGTCGCTCCGGAACCGAAAGTCGTCGGTTCGAAACGAGAACGTTAGATCCATATTCCTGATCGTTGAGGCACTCTAAAACTATTAGGCTGTTTTGCTCTCTGATGCCCGTGGACCGAGAGAACGTAGAATAACGGAGCGATCGTGTCGCTCCGGAGCCCGAGCGAAAAAATTCTAAGTCCCCGTTCGTGTCGCTCCGGAGCCCGAGCGAAAAAATTCTAAGTCCCCGTTCGTGTCGCTCCGGAACCGAATGTCGACGGAACGAAATGACAACGGTAGATCCTTATTCCTGGTGCTCGTGGCTCTCTAAAACCATACACTTGTTCTCCTCTGTCTCTTACCTGTGTCGAGATAATCGAGAATCATGGAGCGTTCGTGTCGCTCCGGAACCGAAAGTCGTCGGTTCGAAACGAGAACGTTAGATCCATATTCCTGATCGTTGAGGCACTCTAAAACTATTAGGCTGTTTTGCTCTCTGATGCCCGTGGACCGAGAGAACGTAGAATAACGGAGCGATCGTGTCGCTCCGGAGCCCGAGCGAAAAAATTCTAAGTCCCCGTTCGTGTCGCTCCGGAGCCCGAGCGAAAAAATTCTAAGTCCCCGTTCGTGTCGCTCCGGAACCGAATGTCGACGGAACGAAATGACAACGGTAGATCCTTATTCCTGGTGCTCGTGGCTCTCTAAAACCATACACTTGTTCTCCTCTGTCTCTTACCTGTGTCGAGATAATCGAGAATCATGGAGCGTTCGTGTCGCTCCGGAACCGAAAGTCGTCGGTTCGAAACGAGAACGTTAGATCCATATTCCTGATCGTTGAGGCACTCTAAAACTATTAGGCTGTTTTGCTCTCTGATGCCCGTGGACCGAGAGAACGTAGAATAACGGAGCGATCGTGTCGCTCCGGAGCCCGAGCGAAAAAATTCTAAGTCCCCGTTCGTGTCGCTCCGGAGCCCGAGCGAAAAAATTCTAAGTCCCCGTTCGTGTCGCTCCGGAACCGAATGTCGACGGAACGAAATGACAACGGTAGATCCTTATTCCTGGTGCTCGTGGCTCTCTAAAACCATACACTTGTTCTCCTCTGTCTCTTACCTGTGTCGAGATAATCGAGAATCATGGAGCGTTCGTGTCGCTCCGGAACCGAAAGTCGTCGGTTCGAAACGAGAACGTTAGATCCATATTCCTGATCGTTGAGGCACTCTAAAACTATTAGGCTGTTTTGCTCTCTGATGCCCGTGGACCGAGAGAACGTAGAATAACGGAGCGATCGTGTCGCTCCGGAGCCCGAGCGAAAAAATTCTAAGTCCCCGTTCGTGTCGCTCCGGAGCCCGAGCGAAAAAATTCTAAGTCCCCGTTCGTGTCGCTCCGGAACCGAATGTCGACGGAACGAAATGACAACGGTAGATCCTTATTCCTGGTGCTCGTGGCTCTCTAAAACCATACACTTGTTCTCCTCTGTCTCTTACCTGTGTCGAGATAATCGAGAATCATGGAGCGTTCGTGTCGCTCCGGAACCGAAAGTCGTCGGTTCGAAACGAGAACGTTAGATCCATATTCCTGATCGTTGAGGCACTCTAAAACTATTAGGCTGTTTTGCTCTCTGATGCCCGTGGACCGAGAGAACGTAGAATAACGGAGCGATCGTGTCGCTCCGGAGCCCGAGCGAAAAAATTCTAAGTCCCCGTTCGTGTCGCTCCGGAGCCCGAGCGAAAAAATTCTAAGTCCCCGTTCGTGTCGCTCCGGAACCGAATGTCGACGGAACGAAATGACAACGGTAGATCCTTATTCCTGGTGCTCGTGGCTCTCTAAAACCATACACTTGTTCTCCTCTGTCTCTTACCTGTGTCGAGATAATCGAGAATCATGGAGCGTTCGTGTCGCTCCGGAACCGAAAGTCGTCGGTTCGAAACGAGAACGTTAGATCCATATTCCTGATCGTTGAGGCACTCTAAAACTATTAGGCTGTTTTGCTCTCTGATGCCCGTGGACCGAGAGAACGTAGAATAACGGAGCGATCGTGTCGCTCCGGAGCCCGAGCGAAAAAATTCTAAGTCCCCGTTCGTGTCGCTCCGGAGCCCGAGCGAAAAAATTCTAAGTCCCCGTTCGTGTCGCTCCGGAACCGAATGTCGACGGAACGAAATGACAACGGTAGATCCTTATTCCTGGTGCTCGTGGCTCTCTAAAACCATACACTTGTTCTCCTCTGTCTCTTACCTGTGTCGAGATAATCGAGAATCATGGAGCGTTCGTGTCGCTCCGGAACCGAAAGTCGTCGGTTCGAAACGAGAACGTTAGATCCATATTCCTGATCGTTGAGGCACTCTAAAACTATTAGGCTGTTTTGCTCTCTGATGCCCGTGGACCGAGAGAACGTAGAATAACGGAGCGATCGTGTCGCTCCGGAGCCCGAGCGAAAAAATTCTAAGTCCCCGTTCGTGTCGCTCCGGAGCCCGAGCGAAAAAATTCTAAGTCCCCGTTCGTGTCGCTCCGGAACCGAATGTCGACGGAACGAAATGACAACGGTAGATCCTTATTCCTGGTGCTCGTGGCTCTCTAAAACCATACACTTGTTCTCCTCTGTCTCTTACCTGTGTCGAGATAATCGAGAATCATGGAGCGTTCGTGTCGCTCCGGAACCGAAAGTCGTCGGTTCGAAACGAGAACGTTAGATCCATATTCCTGATCGTTGAGGCACTCTAAAACTATTAGGCTGTTTTGCTCTCTGATGCCCGTGGACCGAGAGAACGTAGAATAACGGAGCGATCGTGTCGCTCCGGAGCCCGAGCGAAAAAATTCTAAGTCCCCGTTCGTGTCGCTCCGGAGCCCGAGCGAAAAAATTCTAAGTCCCCGTTCGTGTCGCTCCGGAACCGAATGTCGACGGAACGAAATGACAACGGTAGATCCTTATTCCTGGTGCTCGTGGCTCTCTAAAACCATACACTTGTTCTCCTCTGTCTCTTACCTGTGTCGAGATAATCGAGAATCATGGAGCGTTCGTGTCGCTCCGGAACCGAAAGTCGTCGGTTCGAAACGAGAACGTTAGATCCATATTCCTGATCGTTGAGGCACTCTAAAACTATTAGGCTGTTTTGCTCTCTGATGCCCGTGGACCGAGAGAACGTAGAATAACGGAGCGATCGTGTCGCTCCGGAGCCCGAGCGAAAAAATTCTAAGTCCCCGTTCGTGTCGCTCCGGAGCCCGAGCGAAAAAATTCTAAGTCCCCGTTCGTGTCGCTCCGGAACCGAATGTCGACGGAACGAAATGACAACGGTAGATCCTTATTCCTGGTGCTCGTGGCTCTCTAAAACCATACACTTGTTCTCCTCTGTCTCTTACCTGTGTCGAGATAATCGAGAATCATGGAGCGTTCGTGTCGCTCCGGAACCGAAAGTCGTCGGTTCGAAACGAGAACGTTAGATCCATATTCCTGATCGTTGAGGCACTCTAAAACTATTAGGCTGTTTTGCTCTCTGATGCCCGTGGACCGAGAGAACGTAGAATAACGGAGCGATCGTGTCGCTCCGGAGCCCGAGCGAAAAAATTCTAAGTCCCCGTTCGTGTCGCTCCGGAGCCCGAGCGAAAAAATTCTAAGTCCCCGTTCGTGTCGCTCCGGAACCGAATGTCGACGGAACGAAATGACAACGGTAGATCCTTATTCCTGGTGCTCGTGGCTCTCTAAAACCATACACTTGTTCTCCTCTGTCTCTTACCTGTGTCGAGATAATCGAGAATCATGGAGCGTTCGTGTCGCTCCGGAACCGAAAGTCGTCGGTTCGAAACGAGAACGTTAGATCCATATTCCTGATCGTTGAGGCACTCTAAAACTATTAGGCTGTTTTGCTCTCTGATGCCCGTGGACCGAGAGAACGTAGAATAACGGAGCGATCGTGTCGCTCCGGAGCCCGAGCGAAAAAATTCTAAGTCCCCGTTCGTGTCGCTCCGGAGCCCGAGCGAAAAAATTCTAAGTCCCCGTTCGTGTCGCTCCGGAACCGAATGTCGACGGAACGAAATGACAACGGTAGATCCTTATTCCTGGTGCTCGTGGCTCTCTAAAACCATACACTTGTTCTCCTCTGTCTCTTACCTGTGTCGAGATAATCGAGAATCATGGAGCGTTCGTGTCGCTCCGGAACCGAAAGTCGTCGGTTCGAAACGAGAACGTTAGATCCATATTCCTGATCGTTGAGGCACTCTAAAACTATTAGGCTGTTTTGCTCTCTGATGCCCGTGGACCGAGAGAACGTAGAATAACGGAGCGATCGTGTCGCTCCGGAGCCCGAGCGAAAAAATTCTAAGTCCCCGTTCGTGTCGCTCCGGAGCCCGAGCGAAAAAATTCTAAGTCCCCGTTCGTGTCGCTCCGGAACCGAATGTCGACGGAACGAAATGACAACGGTAGATCCTTATTCCTGGTGCTCGTGGCTCTCTAAAACCATACACTTGTTCTCCTCTGTCTCTTACCTGTGTCGAGATAATCGAGAATCATGGAGCGTTCGTGTCGCTCCGGAACCGAAAGTCGTCGGTTCGAAACGAGAACGTTAGATCCATATTCCTGATCGTTGAGGCACTCTAAAACTATTAGGCTGTTTTGCTCTCTGATGCCCGTGGACCGAGAGAACGTAGAATAACGGAGCGATCGTGTCGCTCCGGAGCCCGAGCGAAAAAATTCTAAGTCCCCGTTCGTGTCGCTCCGGAGCCCGAGCGAAAAAATTCTAAGTCCCCGTTCGTGTCGCTCCGGAACCGAATGTCGACGGAACGAAATGACAACGGTAGATCCTTATTCCTGGTGCTCGTGGCTCTCTAAAACCATACACCTGTTCTCCTCTGTCTCTTACCTGTGTCGAGATAATCGAGAATCATGGAGCGTTCGTGTCGCTCCGGAACCGAAAGTCGTCGGTTCGAAACGAGAACGTTAGATCCATATTCCTGATCGTTGAGGCACTCTAAAACTATTAGGCTGTTTTGCTCTCTGATGCCCGTGGACCGAGAGAACGTAGAATAACGGAGCGATCGTGTCGCTCCGGAGCCCGAGCGAAAAAATTCTAAGTCCCCGTTCGTGTCGCTCCGGAGCCCGAGCGAAAAAATTCTAAGTCCCCGTTCGTGTCGCTCCGGAACCGAATGTCGACGGAACGAAATGACAACGGTAGATCCTTATTCCTGGTGCTCGTGGCTCTCTAAAACCATACACTTGTTCTCCTCTGTCTCTTACCTGTGTCGAGATAATCGAGAATCATGGAGCGTTCGTGTCGCTCCGGAACCGAAAGTCGTCGGTTCGAAACGAGAACGTTAGATCCATATTCCTGATCGTTGAGGCACTCTAAAACTATTAGGCTGTTTTGCTCTCTGATGCCCGTGGACCGAGAGAACGTAGAATAACGGAGCGATCGTGTCGCTCCGGAGCCCGAGCGAAAAAATTCTAAGTCCCCGTTCGTGTCGCTCCGGAGCCCGAGCGAAAAAATTCTAAGTCCCCGTTCGTGTCGCTCCGGAACCGAATGTCGACGGAACGAAATGACAACGGTAGATCCTTATTCCTGGTGCTCGTGGCTCTCTAAAACCATACACTTGTTCTCCTCTGTCTCTTACCTGTGTCGAGATAATCGAGAATCATGGAGCGTTCGTGTCGCTCCGGAACCGAAAGTCGTCGGTTCGAAACGAGAACGTTAGATCCATATTCCTGATCGTTGAGGCACTCTAAAACTATTAGGCTGTTTTGCTCTCTGATGCCCGTGGACCGAGAGAACGTAGAATAACGGAGCGATCGTGTCGCTCCGGAGCCCGAGCGAAAAAATTCTAAGTCCCCGTTCGTGTCGCTCCGGAGCCCGAGCGAAAAAATTCTAAGTCCCCGTTCGTGTCGCTCCGGAACCGAATGTCGACGGAACGAAATGACAACGGTAGATCCTTATTCCTGGTGCTCGTGGCTCTCTAAAACCATACACTTGTTCTCCTCTGTCTCTTACCTGTGTCGAGATAATCGAGAATCATGGAGCGTTCGTGTCGCTCCGGAACCGAAAGTCGTCGGTTCGAAACGAGAACGTTAGATCCATATTCCTGATCGTTGAGGCACTCTAAAACTATTAGGCTGTTTTGCTCTCTGATGCCCGTGGACCGAGAGAACGTAGAATAACGGAGCGATCGTGTCGCTCCGGAGCCCGAGCGAAAAAATTCTAAGTCCCCGTTCGTGTCGCTCCGGAGCCCGAGCGAAAAAATTCTAAGTCCCCGTTCGTGTCGCTCCGGAACCGAATGTCGACGGAACGAAATGACAACGGTAGATCCTTATTCCTGGTGCTCGTGGCTCTCTAAAACCATACACTTGTTCTCCTCTGTCTCTTACCTGTGTCGAGATAATCGAGAATCATGGAGCGTTCGTGTCGCTCCGGAACCGAAAGTCGTCGGTTCGAAACGAGAACGTTAGATCCATATTCCTGATCGTTGAGGCACTCTAAAACTATTAGGCTGTTTTGCTCTCTGATGCCCGTGGACCGAGAGAACGTAGAATAACGGAGCGATCGTGTCGCTCCGGAGCCCGAGCGAAAAAATTCTAAGTCCCCGTTCGTGTCGCTCCGGAGCCCGAGCGAAAAAATTCTAAGTCCCCGTTCGTGTCGCTCCGGAACCGAATGTCGACGGAACGAAATGACAACGGTAGATCCTTATTCCTGGTGCTCGTGGCTCTCTAAAACCATACACTTGTTCTCCTCTGTCTCTTACCTGTGTCGAGATAATCGAGAATCATGGAGCGTTCGTGTCGCTCCGGAACCGAAAGTCGTCGGTTCGAAACGAGAACGTTAGATCCATATTCCTGATCGTTGAGGCACTCTAAAACTATTAGGCTGTTTTGCTCTCTGATGCCCGTGGACCGAGAGAACGTAGAATAACGGAGCGATCGTGTCGCTCCGGAGCCCGAGCGAAAAAATTCTAAGTCCCCGTTCGTGTCGCTCCGGAGCCCGAGCGAAAAAATTCTAAGTCCCCGTTCGTGTCGCTCCGGAACCGAATGTCGACGGAACGAAATGACAACGGTAGATCCTTATTCCTGGTGCTCGTGGCTCTCTAAAACCATACACTTGTTCTCCTCTGTCTCTTACCTGTGTCGAGATAATCGAGAATCATGGAGCGTTCGTGTCGCTCCGGAACCGAAAGTCGTCGGTTCGAAACGAGAACGTTAGATCCATATTCCTGATCGTTGAGGCACTCTAAAACTATTAGGCTGTTTTGCTCTCTGATGCCCGTGGACCGAGAGAACGTAGAATAACGGAGCGATCGTGTCGCTCCGGAGCCCGAGCGAAAAAATTCTAAGTCCCCGTTCGTGTCGCTCCGGAGCCCGAGCGAAAAAATTCTAAGTCCCCGTTCGTGTCGCTCCGGAACCGAATGTCGACGGAACGAAATGACAACGGTAGATCCTTATT
The DNA here is from genome assembly GCF_051401765.1 of Calliopsis andreniformis. Classification (NCBI taxonomy): domain Eukaryota; kingdom Metazoa; phylum Arthropoda; class Insecta; order Hymenoptera; family Andrenidae; genus Calliopsis; species Calliopsis andreniformis. Next base: position 135,735 of record NW_027480833.1, on the reverse strand, counting down.
CCTGGTGCTCGTGGCTCTCTAAAACCATACACTTGTTCTCCTCTGTCTCTTACCTGTGTCGAGATAATCGAGAATCATGGAGCGTTCGTGTCGCTCCGGAACCGAAAGTCGTCGGTTCGAAACGAGAACGTTAGATCCATATTCCTGATCGTTGAGGCACTCTAAAACTATTAGGCTGTTTTGCTCTCTGATGCCCGTGGACCGAGAGAACGTAGAATAACGGAGCGATCGTGTCGCTCCGGAGCCCGAGCGAAAAAATTCTAAGTCCCCGTTCGTGTCGCTCCGGAGACCGAGCGAAAAAATTCTAAGTCCCCGTTCGTGTCGCTCCGGAACCGAATGTCGACGGAACGAAATGACAACGGTAGATCCTTATTCCTGGTGCTCGTGGCTCTCTAAAACCATACACTTGTTCTCCTCTGTCTCTTACCTGTGTCGAGATAATCGAGAATCATGGAGCGTTCGTGTCGCTCCGGAACCGAAAGTCGTCGGTTCGAAACGAGAACGTTAGATCCATATTCCTGATCGTTGAGGCACTCTAAAACTATTAGGCTGTTTTGCTCTCTGATGCCCGTGGACCGAGAGAACGTAGAATAACGGAGCGATCGTGTCGCTCCGGAGCCCGAGCGAAAAAATTCTAAGTCCCCGTTCGTGTCGCTCCGGAGCCCGAGCGAAAAAATTCTAAGTCCCCGTTCGTGTCGCTCCGGATTGCTGAGTCGAATTGTGTGCAAGTGCCAG